>NW_018164503.1:734335-735762 GCF_001263595.1 Phalaenopsis equestris | reverse complement strand
AAATACACCTTTTTATGCATAATTTTAAAAGACCAAAATTATATGTATGTAAATATGAAAGTCTTGGTGTGAGATATGTAAATACATAAAAATTATGCGCTACTTAATTTGAAGTGGTATCGTTGCATCATCACTATTTGCTTTTGACGTTTACTTGCATTATTGAAACCTGACGTCGTGTTGCGTCCCGAGCTTTCCAACTTTAGATTGTCAACTCTCCATTGAAATTTAAACTTTTGGGGCTTTTACATACATACCCCACAATTTTTATGTATTTACATATCTAGTATCAAAATTTTATTTTTTACTCCACAAAATTTTTCATGTCACATTGAAAGCACCACTATTTTAACTTCTAAAAAATGAATGCACCTTTTTATACATAAGGTGGCATACATGTAAAAATTGATGTTTAGGTGTTAAATATGTAAATGCATAAGATTTGAGTGATATATATGTAAATCTTTCTAAACTTTTTTTCGATCTTGCTTTTCTTCTGATTATGAGATTTTTTTACTTTCTCAGGTTCTGTTTAATGCTGTCCTAGAGAACGGTTGCAGCGAACTTGGTGCACGCATGTCGGCCATGGACAGCTCCAGCAAGAATGCTGGCGAAATGCTTGACCGCCTTACTCTCACATACAACAGGTCTCTCATTCCTCTTTCCTCTCTTACTTGAAGCTGCTGATTTTGAAGAAGAATAAACCTGCCGCATGCATTCATTTAATATTCATTAAATTTTTTTTATTTGAAAAAATTGGGAGCGGTAGCTCAATTTTATATTAATGAGGAAAAATAATTATAGTGGTATTTTTGATGTGATATTAAATATTTGAGTGTTATTTATGTAAATATGAAAATGTCGAAGAATTGTATCCAAGCAACATAAATAGAAGAAGAAGACCATTTGTTATGAATACAATACCTGCTCTCTAGACATCATCATCATTAAAATAATATAACATTTGGAAGGGATGACTAACGTCAATCAATCGTACGTGTATTTGAAGACTATCATTATATGCTTGAAAATATAAATATGGACACATTTGAAACATCATTATAGTATCTAATTTTGAAATTGTGATTCATTTGTTAAAAAAAATAGATATTATAAAAAAGTCACATAAAATTGAGCAAAAAAGGAAAATAAAATTAATATCAAGTAGCTATTAAGCAATTCAAGTAATAATTTTAAAATAAAAGTGAAGAGATTACTTAATTTATATGTAATACATTTTTAAAATTTAGATTTATTATTCGGGGCACATGTGTCAAATGCGCGTTCATCAAGTTTTTTTGAGTGAAGTGCCAAAATAGTCTTTTGTGGAGAATCCAACCTTGGTCTCTTCTTCTGGTCCTTACTCCTCACTAGTTTGATGGTTAATTCTGAAATCTCACAAATACCAATCAAAACCCTGTACTCGC
>NW_018164503.1:733925-734235 GCF_001263595.1 Phalaenopsis equestris | reverse complement strand
CTTGTTGCAAGAAAAGGTAGTTTAATGTGTTAGGCGAATAGAATCTAGCACGTAGAAGCTTATTATAGAGTCGGTAGTTCGACGGCTTAATGCTTGCCAAAGAGAGTTCTATAGCCCTGAGGATCAAGATATGACCGTAGGATTGAATAGAGAGAGCCTTTGGACTCCTCTGAAAGACCAAAGAAATTTTTTGTATGTTACCACGTCAGATGGTTGAAAAAGGGGTTCTTGCTACCTAAATATGGCTGTCTAACTCGTTTGAGCTCTGGACAAAAGATGGGAACCAGGGAGTCAGACCAAAAAGAATTAG
>NW_018164503.1:733307-733825 GCF_001263595.1 Phalaenopsis equestris | reverse complement strand
ACTTTTAGTTGCACTGGTGGCGACTGCTTTTAAATACCCCAAAAACACGAAAAATTTACTTTTTAGTATTTTAAAAAATATCATACTTTATTTTAAACATATAAAATAAAATAGCTAAAAAGCACCATAAAAGAAAAAAAAAATTAATGCAGAATTGCTCCTTAATAAAAATTAGCATACTCCTTTGAACCTATTTTTATCCACCAAAAGAAATAGTTTCCTTTTGTCTTATTAAAATATATTTGTGTTATATTTTATAAGTTTTGCATTACCATTAATAATATTGTAATAAAATTAAACAGCTATTACTGCCATTTACATAAATACCACCAAACTCTTATATATTTACATATCAAACACCTAAACTTTACTTCTTATATTTTTTTCAGCCAAATCTTTCATATCATATTAAAAGCACTGCAATTTTAAGCATAAGTAAGATGGCATTTATGTAAAAATTGAATTTTAGGTGTTAAGACATGTAATACATAGGAATTAAATGGTATGTATGTAAATCT
>NW_018164503.1:720031-733207 GCF_001263595.1 Phalaenopsis equestris | reverse complement strand
TATATATATGTATGTATATATAGTTAAAGAGATGAAGAGAAAAAGAGGCTATGTGGTAATTCATCAGCTCGTCGATTTCATTTTGCTGTCATCGTTGCCACCTCATAAGCAAATGTATAAATTCACAGATACTATGCTCACATCACTTTTCATGCATATTAATTGAAGGCCCATCGTGTTATAGACTGTGGATTACATTTTTTGCTTCCTGGCTTCGGTGTCTCATGACACTGATCAACTCCCTAATTGGAGAAGACGATATGAGGCTGCCAAAATTTTGGGTGAATTTGGACTTGCAAATGATATTAAAAATTGAATTATTTGGACTTTAAAATGATATGAAATTAAAAGTAAAAATAAATAGAAACTGTGAATTAAAAGTCAATTTTGCTTTAGTGTATGATTTTATTATTACCAATACTTTATTCAAGAATAGAGATGAACATCTTATTATTTATAAGAATAAATCTAGTAAAACACAAATTGATTATTTTCTTATGAGAAGAAGAGATCGTCGAAATTTTAAAGACTGTAAGGTCATTTCAAGTGAGGATTTAAGTACCCACATCGATTATTAGTCTTAGATTTTAAGTTGAAGAGTTGTAAAATGATTATTTTTTTTTGAGTAAAATTCAAGATTTTAAAATTTGGGTTGTTCATGAAAAAACAAATGCTTTGTGGGATAAAATAATAAACACTATTAAACATATAGCAGAAGATGTACTTGGAGAATCAAAAGAGAAATTTTCTATAAATAAAAATAATTGATGGTGAAACGTGCAAGAAAAGATAAAATATAAGAAGATGTGTTATAAAAATTGGTTTAAATGTAAAAGCTTAGAGAATTGAAAAAAAATATCAAACAACCCGCAGAAAAAAATATCAAACAACCCGCAGGGAGTCTAAAAGAGCAATCTGTGACCCTAAAAATTATGCTTTTAGTGATATTTATAATAGATTATATATTAAGGAGGGTGAAAAATATATTTATAAACTAGCCAAACAAAGAGAAAAGAAAAGTAAATATTTAACTCAATTAAAGTCTATTAAAGATGAAACTTAAAATGTGTTTTTCTTAGAAAAAGATATTTAACATAGGTGTTTGATTTATTTCGATAAACTTTTTAATGAAGTTTCTGAAAATACAATTTTCTGAAAATACGATTGACCTTAGTGATCTTAATCATCGTTAATGATAATAAAACGTTTTATTTTTACCGTCACATTAGTCAAAAGGAAGTTGATAAGGTTTTAAAGAAAACCAGGGGTGGAAAGTCTATAGGACCTGATGATATCCTAATTAAAGTGTGAAAATATTTAGGAGATTTGTGAGTTTCTTGGCTTACCAAACTCTTTAATATTATTTTAAAAACTAAAAAGATGCTTGAGAAGTGGAGGAAGAGTATTTTGGTTTGCATTTTTAAGAATAAAGGGGATGCACAAGAGTGTGCAAATTATAGAGGAATTAAGTTGATATGTTATACTTTAAAATTATGGGAGAGAGTAATTGAACATAGGTTAAGACGTATTACAAAGATTTCTCATAATCAATTTGGTTTTATGTCGGGCAAGTCTACCATGGAAGCTATACATCTATTGAAAGGTTTGATGGAGAAGTTCAGAGATAATAAGGAGGATCTACATTTGATTTTTATTGATTTAGAAAAAGCTTACAATAAGTTTCCAAGAGATGTTCTTTGGAGTGTTCTAGAGAAGAAAGGTGTTGATATGACTTATAGTCAAGTCATTAAAGATATGTATACTAGACCTGTTACTTGTGTTCGAACGGAAGGAGGATTGACCAAATATTTTCCTATTTCTGTTGGATCACATCAGGGTTCGGCTTTAAGCCCATATCTTTTTGCTTTAGTTATGGATGGTCTTACTGGACATTTACAGGATGATGTACCTTGGTTTATGCTTTTTGCTGATAATATCCTTCTCGTTAATAAGACGAGAGAAAAGCCCAGGAACAACTTGAATTATGGAGGTCTACATTGGAGTCTAAAGACCTTCATTTGAGTAGAACTAAAACTGAATACTTGGAATGTAATTTTAGTAGTTGTAGCTCTAGTGATAGAAGTGTAACTTTGGGTGATCAAATTATTAAAAGGTGTGAACGATTTAGATATCTCGGGTCTGTTGTTCAATGCGATGGTGATGAAGATGGGGATGTTAATAGTAGAATTCGAGTTGGTTGGTTGACATGGAGGAATGCTTCGGGCCTTTTGGTTGAGATGGAAGATAGAATTTATTTGAATTATATGTATTTAAAAGTATATTCAGATTATGTTGTTATTTTTTTAGGATGACTATGAATGGACATAATTGAATTGATGTTTAGCATAGCAATTATCTAGGCGTGTTATTGTACAGGCAAAATTAGAGATAGTTGTCTTAGATGGTTTGGTCACACTAAACGTCGACCATCTGATGATCCAATTAGGAGAGTAGATGTTTTAGATTCGACTTGTTGCGATTAGAGCCACCTGGGAAGGAATGATTCTCGATGGCAAGCTTCTTCAGTGGTTTTTTCTCGGTCTTCAACGCCATTCAGATTTGCAATTTACTAGGAAGAGGATTTCTTCTTTCCTTTCCTCTAGTTTGCACAGAGAAGGCTTCCGTTCCCTAGTATCGTGAACTACAGAATCGAATTTGATCGGAAGTAGGCCCATCAAATACTCAATCTGTTTCAACCCCTTCTAATTTTTCTCCACTGCAGCCGCCAATTTTTTCTCTACTCAGCTTTAAGTGCCAAAATTACTCTTGATCGAAATCTACTCGGATTTTCAAACTGATCTTCTCTCCTCTGATGATGTCGTACAAGTCGGCTATGACCGACGCCCAAAAATCTATCATTTTTATTAGTTCTAACAATTCCAAACCAATTTTCCTACCCATGGTGGTCCGAGCATTGCAAAAAAAACATAACAAACAAATGAGACATGTTGGAAGCTTTATGGTAAACCTTCACATTGGAAATCAAAATTGAAACGTGAAAGTCGGGCCTATCAAGCCATTATTGATGTAACTCAAGAGCCTTCCACCAAGGAGTAATTAGAGCAGTTGCACAAGTTATTTCAATCTCCAAAATTTTCACCGACTCCGTCTTGCTCTTTAGTACCAAATGATAATTCTCTTGCCACTGCATTGTTAGGTGTTAACATTAATTTTATTCATTCTTGGATAATTAATTATGATGTAACTGATAATCTGACTGGTTGTTCTAAATTATTCTCATTTTATAGACCTCGTGCAAGGAATAAAAAGTTAAAATTGTTGATGGTTTCCTCTCGGTAATTGTCAGAATAGGAACTGTCAAACCCACCTCGTTGTCAACCCTTCGTGATGTGCTTCATGTTTCTAATTTATTTTCTAATTTATTGTCCATAGTAAAATTACTTCTAATTGTCAATGTCAAGTTAATTTATACTTTTCTTGTTTTGAGTTTCAGGAATTGACCATTAGGAGGATGATTGATAGTCCTAAGAAAAATGATGGACTGTTAGTTTAACGAATGACTTGATGCGAATAAATAATGTCAAAGTACTTATTTAAATTCTTATATTATTTCCAAAGACAATGATATCATACTATGAAATTATAGGTTATGTCATCCTTGTTTTGAGTATTTAAAATTCATGTTTTTTCAATTTAGTTCAAAATAAAAATTTGTCTTTTTTTTAATTTGAAGGTTGTTAGTTTGTCAAATGTCAGTGTGTTTCTTTTTTCTCCTTAAATGTATTAACTAACTACACTTTTTATTCTGATTCATAATGATATCTGGGTTTTTATCAACATCTTACACGCACTAAGAAAAATTGGTTTGTTAACTTTATTGATGATCGCACAAAGTTAAGTAGGGTGTAAGTAATGAAAGAAAAAAAATGAAGTGAAAATAATTTAAAATTTTTTTTACATCATAGCACAAATACAGTTTCAAAAAAATATTCAAATATTACGGATTGATAATGACCGAGAGTATTTTAGAAATATTTTAGGTCAATTTTTTTTACGTAGAAGGAATAATTCATCAAAGCCCTTGTGTCAATACTTCATGATAAATTAGTGTAGCTGAAATAAAAATAAACACTTATTAGAGGTAGCTCGGACATTGCTCTTTACAAATCATGTGCCAAAATATCTTTGGGGAAAAAATTTTTGTTTTCACGGATATCACATTTTTTGAATTATAATTTTTTTTTCCACCTCATTTTTATGTGGGGAGTGATAAAATAAATATTCGACTACTAGTTTTCAGGACTTTCTTCAAACTGAAGATTTATAAAATAATCTCCCAACTTTGATTGTTTAACCTGAAAATCTAAGCTATATTATATTAGGAAAAAGTGGAATGATATTTTTAGATATTGAAGAATGAGTCAAATCTTTCTTCACTGCTATCTTGTGATGTTCATAATCCTATAACAACTAACAAAAAGGAAACAAGGAAAAAAATTAGGACATTAGTACCATTTGACATTTTCTATTTGTGACAAAGGACAACTCAACAGACAACTTCTATGAATCTTTTGCATTGCACAAAATACATGAATACTTCGGGTAATGTCCTTATTGAGCCTTTCCCCCATGATCAATCCACTTTATCTCCAAGTTCCGAGTCTTCTAGTCTTGAACCTAAGTCCAGCGCTAATTCTAAATTTAAAGATTTCAATCATCCCGTTGCTGCCTGTAAGGGGGTGAGATCTTGCACTCAACATTCATTGTCTCATTATGTGCAAATAAAAATCTCGCTCCCATTTTTTCGGGCTTTTATCACACAGTTGTCTTATATGAAGCTTCTAAATACTGTGCAGGATGCTCTGAAAGTTTCGAAGTGGAAGGAGGTTTTCCTCGAGGAGATGAAAACTATGGAAAACATAACACATGGGAATGCAAATTGGTGTTTACAATCAAATATAATTTTAATTTCTCTTTAGAATAGTACAAGTCTCGATTGGCTGTTAATGAATTCACTCAGGCCCATGACATTGATTACTTAAAGTCATTCGTCATAGTCATAAACTAAATTTTATAAGAGTTATTTTGACACTTATAGCTAATCTTGACTGACCACAGTCAAATATAATTTTGATGTCTCTCTAGAATGGTACAAGTCTCGATTGGTTGTTAATGAATTCACCCGGGCCCATAACATTGATTACTTAAAGGCATTCGTCGGAGTCATGAACTAAATTCTATAATAGTTATTCTGACACTTATAGCTAATCTTGACAGACCACAACAATTGGATATAAAAAATGTATTTCTCAATGGGGACATAGAGAAAGAAGTGTACATGAATGCATCTCCAGAATTTGGTGAGAAGTTCGACACAAAGGTGTGTAAACTAAAAAAGTACTTATACGGGTTTAAGTAGTCACCTAGAGCGTGGTTTGAGAAATTTACATTGTTTGTTAAAGGTCAGGGGTATTCTTAAGGGCAAGGAGATCATACAACTCTCTTCAAACATTCAAAGGATAGGAAGGTAATCATACTGATTGTGTATGTGAATGATATAATTCTCACCAGAAATGACATATAAAATGAAGTGGTCGAGGACTTCTCTCTCATTAGTTTCTTAGACCAATGACTCGGGATCTTTGAGGTATTTTTTTGGTATGAAGGTTGCTAGATCTAAGGAAGGGATCGTTGTTTCCCATTTAAAGTATGTTCTTGATATTTAAAAGAAAATTGGGACGAGTGGCTGTATGCCAACAAACACTCCAATTGATCCCACTCAAAATTGGGACATGAGAAGGAAGGTGACCCATTGAATACAACTCGATATTAAAAGTTGGTGGGAATGTTGATATGCTTATCACATACATGGACAAATATCACATTTGCTGTAAGTTTAGTAAGTTATTTTATGCATTTGCCCTTTGAGATTTTGAGATACCTAAAAAGTACATTTGGTAAATGTTTACTCTTTAAGAAGATCAATCTCCTTATATTGTTCTTACGTTGGGGAAATCTGGTTACATACTAAGTAAGAAACAAAATATGGTGGCAAGAAGTAGTGTCAAGACATAATATTAAGTTATGTCTAATGGAGTATGTGAGCTGCTAAGGTTGAAGAGAATTCTTTAAGTGTTATGGATCCTAATAACTATGCCAATGAAGTCATATTGTGCCAATAAAATTGCCATAAGCATTGCAAAAAATCCAGTGCAACATGATCGCACAAAATATATGGAGATTGATAGACACTTCATAAAAAAAAGGATTTGATTGTGGAGCTATTTACATGCCTTTTACTTCAACAACACAACAAATAGTAGATATCTTTATAAAATGACTTTTTAGGCATAACTTTGAGTTCCTTGTAAGCAAGTTGGGCATGATAGCTATCTATGCTCCAATATGAGGGGGGTGTCAAAATTTTAGGAATTTCCTCTTTTGATATACTCTATTTTTAATATTTTATACTTTTAGAATTAGATATTGTTGGTAATTTCCATTTTCTTTTTCTAACATGAGGATTTTGTGGCTTTCTTAATGTGGTGGTCTTCCCATGCTATTTATCTTGTAACCGAGTCTTAGAAAATTGAAGAGGAATAATTATTTTTCTCCTCTAAAAAAGTACACAATCCAAATCCCAATCTCAATCGAGTTGATGGAAGATTTCAACCAATGTCATTTATTTTTTTAAAAAATAAATTTTAAAATAGTAATAAATAAATTCAAATAATATATCTATGAACTGGATTCTCTGTAAACATTACCGAGTTGACAATATTCATATTCAAACATATGTTAATATTAAGCTCAATCTTTTACAAGCAATAAATAAAGTCGACTGGGTTTAACTCCGATGATGACCATATTGACTGAAAATCTTAACCGGATGGGTGAATATTTAAATCAAATTGAAATTAAATTATCTAAGTAACAAATGAAAACAATGAATTGAAAATGAATCACATAAAGATTTCAAACAAACAAATCAAAATATTCAAGCTAAAATTAACCACTTAAAGTTAAAAGTGAAATCTATTCACCCCTCACAACAGTTTGTCGAGGGTGACAAATTTTTTATTGACTTTAGTTCATGTCACATCGAGTATATCACTATATTCACATCTAACGTAATCTCATATTAGTAAGGACATGACCTGAGTCATCTGTCTGCATGCTTTGGCTGAATGATTCTACAAAATGCAGCGGTTACGACTAGAGCCCTCTTGCCAATTGGTTTATTGTCAAATGACATCATTATATTACAAGTAAGGCCGCAACCCATATGCTTCCCAAATAATTTCTATTCTTTAAGTTGTGAATCATAAAAGTAAAATTGATTACATAAAGTCTTTTGTTAGTTAATGTTGACTTAAATTTGTATCCTTAGACAAAAACATTTACTTCAGATCTACAAGTCTCTTGGACGATGCAACGTATGGTTGCTGACAAAGATCTTTATGCCAGGTCGGGTTAACTAACTTCTCTGACTAAGTAGATCAGGGACCACGACAACCCTAAACGATTTAACCATGTGAGTTTGATCTGGTTCGTCATCATTTTCTAACCATCTACTTTAAGCTCAAGGTGATAAAGTTTTTAATCTAAACCTTAAGTTTGCTGCCACTATATGTTGAATATTTAGTGTTTAATGACTTTGCCTTAATCGAAAGTGCGCTCCCGTTATCGGGAGGAGTAATTAACCATACGGGCTTGTGCCTATGGGAAACCTCGAACCCTAGTTCAAAAACTCATCGTAAAATGATGGTGAAATCTCTGTGTAGTGTCTCATCTACAGTCCAATTTGCTTTATGAAAATTTGACCTGGAATACCAAACACAAAGCTGTCAACACTACAAACAAGAGTCCAGCGCGTCAAATTTTTGGGGCCCATGCTTGAGCTTACAGTATCTGACTTGCAAAACAATCCTTTTAGCAATACGCATCTGTTCTTTAACCAAGGTGAACAATTGGGTTAGACGATCCTAATTGGCTTCCTAAAGTTGGACCAAACCCAAGCATGCAGCCTAAGCATTCAATATTTGGTTAGTTCGGTTTAATCTATTAAACAATCTTTGGCCTACCAAGGATTCTTTTTTCTTCTCTGGCCTTGGATCCCATCATATGTTTTCCATTGATTTTTTATATTTTTTTGAAAGATGCCCGATGGGATATTGCTTTCTATGATGGAGCAATGGTGTTAAGCAAGTAAAAACATGATAAATTAAATAGCTTTTCATGGTATTATTAATGAAGGGATTAATTCTAATATATAGTTTCATTATATAGAAATTAAAATGCATCGGGATTGCTGAACTAATCACTACACTTGTAAAATGTCGTCCTTTCCTATTTACAGGCATGCAACTATTTGTTTTGAAGGAATATTTTTACTTATTAATTAGTTGTCAAATTTAGTTGAATGCTGCAACTTTTATCTGATTTAAATACATAATCAAAATGGTACCTAAACATTTTTAGTTGTGCCATTTAGTTCCAAAATTTTTGTTTGGTTTAATTTAGTTGTTCAATTCACCAAATATGAACCTATTTGACTTCACTGTTATTTTATCTTAACTTCGGATTGAACGAGCGAAGGGAAATTTGTATGAAAGCATTTTAGATCTTTCAAGGTTGATCTTGCCACTTGATGTTTGCTCAAACTAAACAAAACGGTTTTAAGGAAAGCTTCCTTCTACCAATTTTTGTCTAAAGAATTTTTGAAATTGAAGCTAAGACCAAATTGATTCAGCTTTGTTGAGTTAAGGGACTAAATTGAATACCTGAAATGTCTATGACTAAAACGGACACACCTAAGAAAATTTTGGATTATTTTGATAGTTTATTCTTTAAAAATAAAATTTTTCTTTAATTTTATGATTCCTTGAAGTTGTTTTGATGGCGTCAGAGAATATCCCAATATAGGTTAGATGCCTAATAAGTAGAGGTTGTAACTTCTTTGAATCTTTGTTATTGAAGTTTTGAATGTAGTGCTCAGGTTGTATTGAGGTGGATTTTGGTAATTCAATTTGGTTGTGATTGTTCTTCGTAGGACTAAAACATTAGTATATGTTCCCAAGTCATATCGAAGATTTAAATTTTATCTATCGCATATTGCACTTTTATATATCAACCTATATGAGATGCAACCGCCCTTGATTGTCTTCAATATATATATTTTTAGTTTGTGGCATCATCTCATGTATTGTGCTCCTTAAGAGTAATAGTGCATGGGAAAATTCGTTAATTCTTTTTAGTTACAGGTAAAATCAATTAATGTTATGATAGATGGTCTAAACCACTTTTGTTGGTGCCATGAAAGTGGTAGCTTCAATCAAGAAGCAAATATATAATATTACCACACCAAATATATATTGGGAACAAATAATACAGCATAAAGCGATAAGAGCATCAAAGTTGCAAGGTTTGATTAATAACTATTCGTCCATGGGATAAGGAGACTCTTAGCCATAATCAAAAGATGGGAGAGTACTAATTAGGAGAATTAACATGCATATATCAAATTCCCTTCCGGTAATTAAGGAAGAGACCAATTGATCTCAACAAAACGAAGGAGCAAAATTTCTTTACACAATTATGAGGAATATAACAATTCTATCTCAATGTTACTCAAAGAACTCAATAGCAATATTTTCTATATTTTCCTTCCACTTCATTTAGTTTTGAGAACAAAATATGCAATATTTAATGCCAATTCTTTTCATGAGAAGCTAACAATCACTTTATTTTTCGTGAATGAAAAACCAATTTAATATGGCAATATTTTTTTTTTCTCTCATGAGCAATTTTCTCAGTTCCTTCAATTTTTGGGAGCTCTCTGTCTCACAAGCTGTAAATTCAATCCCCTTTGTTGATGGAGCACTGGAGTGGTGGTGGGTGGGTAACTAGGTTAAGTTATGATTCCAAGAGTGGCTTTGTGATTTTATTTCTCTTTATTTCATAGAAAGAGCAAAGGGGCTTACCACAAAATTCCATAAACGGCCTTATGATTTTGTATAATTTCACTTCACGTCAAAGAAAGAGCAAAGGGATCCCGTAAAATTTGAATTATTGTAAGCTCCTCCAAACCCAAAGTCCTAAAGACAAACAGCTAAAAGTACTATTCAACTTCAAACATCACTTGTAGTTATGAATTGGGGTTACCTTTGCTAGCATGTCGAGATGAGCAGGCAGTGTAAATATTTTTAACTAAAATGTCACCATTTTAAACATTTATTTTAATGAATGTTGAACGTACATCATTGAGTGTGGTTCTGCTGCCATGATTTATATGATTTAGAGTTGGGTTAATGGCACTTTGAAATTCCATAAAAGCAACCACTGAATTATTTTGTTGCAAACCCATCTTCAGAATTACTTTTTTATTTTGTCATGTATTAATTCTTTGTTTGTAGCATTTTTGAGAAACCTTAGGTTTCATTTCACATCTTTCTAATAAGCCTTGCTAGGATTGTCGGCATATTTATTAAAATACTAACATGTGAAATTTCCAATTGAGTGCACCGTTATAAACATACATAATATTTAAAATTGCACTAAGATAACATGCTCCAGCCATATGCTGCTGTTATCGTGATCGAGAAGAAGCTATTGTTGGCAACTGAAAATTTCTCGCAATTGGAGATGTTATAGGATATTTTTTTAAGTGTGTTGGTAACCTCTTTTCAATAGAAATCTCAAAATTCATAATAGTGGAATTCAAACCATCATCAACTTCTTTGTATCTTTTTAGTTTACTTCTCAACTCAAGTTCTCCACTTCTTGAATGTATATAATTCATTATTTCTTGTTTGAGCATATAAACCCTAACCCATCTTGAAAAATCATCTCTAAAGGTCAATATATTTTAAAATTCACCATTGGAATAATGGCAGAACTCCCCTGTCAAAATGAATGCTGTTATAGTACTTCTGATTTTTTGATTGCTTAGAATTAATTTTAGATTATGATATTTTACCAAAGCATAATGGCCACAAAAAAATTAAAAATTACAGCTTTGATCATAAAGCAGCCTCTTTTGTTATACCCTGACATGCCCTAGGTTCATATTCCTAATTCAGTAAAATTTTTTGAAACAGTAATTAATGTTGCTTTTGTCATTTGTTTGCCATGTAAATTTCTTTTCTAGTGGGATTTGATCCCTTCATTTTATATTGAGAGGAGCAAATCTACCAATTAGGTTGAGCCTTGAGGCTCCACCTTTAACACCATATGTGTACTCATTGGAGTCCAAACAACCTCGGGATGCAAGATTTTCTTTAATTTTTGCATGAGCTTTGCTTCTCTTGAAGTTGTTACAGCTGCATCCTATTTCTTGATCTAAATTGTATCTATTCCAACAATTTTCACAAGAAGTGTCATCTTGCCAATTAAATGACATATTACAAGAGAAACAATCCTTATGTGCAATCATTATCAAGACTCCATTTTTCAGCCGATGAAACAAAACAATTTCAAACTTTCCAAACTAATGTGTAACACATCTGTGTCCTCTTGTTATTTGCCTTTTATTTCCTTAATGTATTCACTTTTTCTCTATAAAACTTCAAGAACTCATAAGCAGTGGATCTAAGGATCTCTCTCTTCATTTTCTCTCTTCAAATTCCAATAATAAAGTAAACATCAGCCTATCTTATTCCTTTTTCTTTTTTTTTTTGCAAGTAGTCACCATTATTTTAACTTTTTGCGAATGAAAAAACTGCTGGAGCTGGTTCCGTCAATTCTCGCCACTTATCTGTCTTTGTGAACTACTAAGGCTATTCTTCTTGATTTTTTCATGTAAGCTACTAAAGACATTCTTATTGATTGTTAGATTAAGCTGAGATTCCGAAAGAAGAAAAAATCCTTTTTAGGAATTTATGAATCTTGTTCTTATGCAATCTGAATAGCAGTGCTCCTATCACCATTAAGGATAATAATATGAAGCGGGCATTTTGATTTGGGCTTTATTTACTAGGTTCAAATGCTAATTTACAAAAACTTCTTTGTTTATATTTATTGTTCAGCTGCTTGTATCTCCAATTTTTCTGTTGTTGAAAGTGGGATTCAAACTCATAACACTTGCCCTTTACATTGATTTATGGTACTTTGAAGTGATTAAGCTGATTGAGTAAAGTGCCAAAATAGTTCCCTGACTATTTACCTGGGGCCGTTCTAGTCTTAAAGTTTATAAAACTGTTAAATTTATCCCCGGACTATTTTAATAGGGGCTAAAATAGTCTTCATTAGGGATTTTTTCAACCCATTCTAAAAGAGCTTAGGAACTGAATTGATTTTTTTATCATGTCAGCTCATTGCAGTTAGATCTTGACTGAAATATCTTAAATTTACTAGAAAATTCCTTTTGGGGGCAAGTCAGCAACTAACTTTTGTAGCCTTTATGTGGCCATTTTTTATTGACTGTTATTCTTATGGAGAACTTTTGGAAGCCATCTCTTGTGTTATGTTTTGTTTTGTCATTCTAAAGGGTTGTAAATCTTGCTTTATAAACAATGCGGATATGGCGTCGAGTTCATGTGAGTTGACCTCCTCTCAAAATGAAATATTTTGATTTAAAATTGAGCGAAGTTTATGCCGCGTGGATTTTGAACTGAGCTATATCATTCTATTAATTTTATAAAATGTTTTTAACATGTTAATCTTGATCATTATCTATACAGGCATGCTATATCTTTTTTTCTACATATGCTTGTTCATGTAGTTTTTTCATATATCTAGTCTATTTTGAATTGAATCTAACTAAAGGTTATATTCAAGTTATAGCAAGTTGATTATGACCCGATTAAGACTCGAGCAATTTTTTTGTTGTAGATGTAATTATCAGCCTCATATATAACCAGTTCTACTGTCAATTTTATTTTTTAAAATAATTTTGAGCGTTTATTTTCAGGTTGCTGTTCTTGCGGATGACATCTTAAAGAATGTGGAATTTGATGCCTTAAGAATTGTTTTCAACAAATTTCATTCTGTTGTCTCATTTCCACCAACAGTATCAACAATTTTATCCCCTGAGGTAATTATTTTAGGAAGATTTACTTACGTGTCACTCATTTCCTTTGTATTTACATATCTAACACCTAAACTTCAGTTTTTACATACCACCTTACCTATGCATGAAAAGACATATTTTACTTTTTAGAAGTTAAAATGGTGGTAAGTTTTATGAAAGATTTGGGTGGTATAAATGTAAAAAAA
>NW_018164503.1:718219-719732 GCF_001263595.1 Phalaenopsis equestris | reverse complement strand
AAATACACCTTTTTATGCATAATTTTAAAAGACCAAAATTATATGTATGTAAATATGAAAGTCTTGGTGTGAGATATGTAAATACATAAAAATTATGCGCTACTTAATTTGAAGTGGTATCGTTGCATCATCACTATTTGCTTTTGACGTTTACTTGCATTATTGAAACCTGACGTCGTGTTGCGTCCCGAGCTTTCCAACTTTAGATTGTCAACTCTCCATTGAAATTTAAACTTTTGGGGCTTTTACATACATACCCCACAATTTTTATGTATTTACATATCTAGTATCAAAATTTTATTTTTTACTCCACAAAATTTTTCATGTCACATTGAAAGCACCACTATTTTAACTTCTAAAAAATGAATGCACCTTTTTATACATAAGGTGGCATACATGTAAAAATTGATGTTTAGGTGTTAAATATGTAAATGCATAAGATTTGAGTGATATATATGTAAATCTTTCTAAACTTTTTTTCGATCTTGCTTTTCTTCTGATTATGAGATTTTTTTACTTTCTCAGGTTCTGTTTAATGCTGTCCTAGAGAACGGTTGCAGCGAACTTGGTGCACGCATGTCGGCCATGGACAGCTCCAGCAAGAATGCTGGCGAAATGCTTGACCGCCTTACTCTCACATACAACAGGTCTCTCATTCCTCTTTCCTCTCTTACTTGAAGCTGCTGATTTTGAAGAAGAATAAACCTGCCGCATGCATTCATTTAATATTCATTAAATTTTTTTTATTTGAAAAAATTGGGAGCGGTAGCTCAATTTTATATTAATGAGGAAAAATAATTATAGTAGTGTTTTTGATGCGATATTAAATATTTGAGTGCTATTTATGTAAATATGAAAATGTCGAAGAATTGTATCCAAGCAACATAAATAGAAGAAGAAGACCATTTGTTATGAATACAATACCTGCTCTCTAGACATCATCATCATTAAAATAATATAACAATTGGAAGGGATGACTAACGTCAATCAATCGTAGGTGTATTTGAAGACTATCATTATATGCTTGAAAATATAAATATGGACACATTTGAAACATCATTATAGTATCTAATTTCGAAATTGTGATTCATTTGTTAAAAAAATAGATATTATAAAAAAGTCAAATAAAATTGAGCAAAAAAGGAAAATAAAATTAATATCAAGTAGCTATCAAGCAATTCAAGTAATAATTTTAAAATAAAAGTGAAGAGATTACTTAATTTATATGTAATACATTTTTAAAATTTAGATTTATTATTTGGGGCACATGTGTCAAATGAGTGTTCATTATGTTTTTTTGAGGAAAGTGCCAATATAGTCTTTTGTGAAGAATCCAACTTTGGTCTCTTCTTTTGGTCCTTACTCCTCACTATTTTGATGGTTAATTTTGAAATTTTACGAGTAATTTTATGGCGAGTTTCCGAACGTCAGCCTGCGATTCATTATTGTGTTGTAATGGCATCTAAAGTTTTTCAGCCAATCTCACAAATACCAATCAAAACCCTGTACTCGC
>NW_018164503.1:703348-718119 GCF_001263595.1 Phalaenopsis equestris | reverse complement strand
AAATTGTGTTAAGTCTTACTATTTAAACGACAAAGATAATATATTTTTTTAAGATATGGGAGCCTTGTCTGATATCCTGACTAATGGCCGGCTTGGTATAATGAGCGCCCGTTGCTTAACCACCAAGCGCCCAAAACAAACTCTGTTAAGCGTTTCAATAACGGTAATCTATTATTTTAAGATATGGGAGCCTTGTCTGATATCCTGACCAATGGCCTGCCTAATATAATGAGCACCCGTTGCTTAACAAGCAAACGCCCAAAACAAACTCTGTTAAGCGTTTCAATAACGAAGATAGTAGAGACTATAAACCATACAAAATAACGACTACTTTAAAAGGGTGTCAGCAATGAAGACCGTACTTTACACCTAAGATCCCAAAAGTTTCTGTGCTTACTACGTTCAGAGGGCACTGACATCAAACCTCTGGGGTGACAGACAACATTTTAATCCCAATTATAGTTTTAAAATTCAGCCAAATCAAACAAATTCTGAATTCAGAGATAATGAACTAATGACTGAATTTCAAATACAACGCTATTTTACATTGAATTTTGATTTCCTCCCAACAACTAATAGAATTTTCAAAACCTCGGCATTATGAATGCAATGCACTCCAAATACTGCCCACCAATCAACTCCCATATAAGATGATTGTGCAAATTAATATGGGAAGATGGATTTTGATGTATTGATTGCCCCATAAGCACCAAAATTCAAAACAAATATTTGATTTTTTTTTTAAAATGACATGAAAACTAAAATATTTGATATTTTCGCATCCTCTTCAAAATGTACATTTAAGATATGTTGGGGACATTTGCAACTAGTTATAAAATTATTGAAGAAAAGGTGTTATTTAAAAAAAATAGGAATGAGTCCATCGCCTACATTTTTTATTTTTCTGGTTTAAAAAATTAACGGAGAATCTGATTATTAAAATATAATATGCGTATTAAAATAGTTTATTTTCAAATTATAGCGTTCGGATCAGGAATTCGTGATATCCAGCTCTGCTCTGGGGCTTTCCTTCTGTTCTTCGATGGAGATAAGAGGGAGAGCAGGTTGATTGCTCCGATCTTCTTGCGGCCATGGGTTAAGCTGAGTGGCTCGCTGAGTTCGATGTGGTTTTACTCTTATCGTTTTTTGGTTTCTCATTCTGTTTAATGCGGCTTTGTTCTCCAAGAGTGTCGTTCTTTCTGCGTTTTCGTCGGATTTTACGGTATTGAAACTAGTTGAATCGGAATGTTAGGGTTTGTTTCTGGTTTAGAGTCTTGCGTGATATGTCTTTGAATGGGGGAGTAGTTCCATCGGTTCGGATTTCTGATGCTGGGGAACCGGGTGTTTTAGGTTTCCTGAAATCTTCCAGGGATGTAATTGGAGCAGGAGAAGGGATTTGTTTAAGTAAATGACTGTTTTTGTGATAATTCATGTTTTTTGGGTAGCCATTGTTGTGAACTTGCATTGGCGCTCTTATTGTTCAGAGGGAAGTTGGAGAAGTTGTAGGTGATCATATATACAGATTAAGTATTCTTTCTGGAAGAGGTGATTCGTAATGAATTTGATGGATAAGGGCGTTGATCAGAAGAAATTGCAGGCTGGAGATTGCCCTTTTCGCAGGTTCTTTGTGGGACAAGCTGAAAATGGCGTTACTTCTGATGCGGAAAAGATACATACTAAGTTGATGAGAAGTTCTTCAGATATATCTTCATGGAGAGAGGAGATGGCTTCTACTAGTGGGATTTACAGTGAAGTTTTGGGTGAAGAATTTGTGAGGGACAATGGTTCGTTGTTGAGTTTGCAGCCATGGATTTTCAAAAGGGCGAAATGCTTGAAGAGGAAAGAGGACTCTGTTGGCTGGAGTTTTGATTGGGGATTTTCTAATGGTTCTCCGAGAAGAATTAACCCTAGTAGTAATTGGATTGGTTCCAGAAAAAGGCAAGATAGATGTAATTTTAGGCCTGTAACTTCTGATGGGAATATCTTTGTGCCTCATCTTTGTAGTGAAAAAGTTGAGGTGGAAGAATACACTTTTAACTTTCATCCTGTATCACATGTAAAAGATGAGAGATTATCTCATCCTATACCGAGCAGCAGAGAAACAAGAAGAATAAAAGTTGATTCTTTAGTAGAACAGCCTGAAAATCTACAGGAAAATGAAGTTAGCCCTAGCATATCGTCTGAGAAAAAAGAGTCTTTTGATGAAATATGTGACCAGGTTAGTGACAAATTGATAACAGTGATAGGTGTTCCTCATCTTCCACCACAAACTTTGAGAAAAGCAGAAATAAGGAGTAAAGAAACCAAGCCAGGCACCCTACATACTGTTAGCTCCCAAAAATTATGCAAGATTTCTGATGCGCTAGGTATGAATTCCAGTTTCTCCTTTTTGCTTAATTACATGTTATTTTTTTTGGTAAATTTACTTGGAGATATGTGGTTATCAGCTGAGTTGATTTTACTGAAAATTTTTATTTGGCATCAATGCACCATATAGGACATGGAGGGAATTATAGATAAGGATAGAGGTCATATGTCTTAGGAACCATGAAGGATAGTTTCTTCTATTGGATATATTTTGTTTTTTTTTTAAAACATTGTGCATTGAATGCTTAATGCAGTAAATATTAAATTAATTAGAAATTTACATGGATACCACATAATTCTTATGCATTTACATATCTAACACCTCAAGTGTTATAAATGTAAATATGAAAATTTAGGTGTAGATGTGTAAATACGTAAGAATTGTGTCATATGTGTGGCATGTATGTAAATGTCCGTAAAATAATTTAAATGTTGGATACTCAAATTTGTTTGTAGGAAGCTGAATGGAAAGGGAAGAAATTCAAGGCTCTTGGAAAAACTGCAAGTTATTGTATGTGTAGAGGCTTAATAAAAGGAAAAGGTACGATAATAGTGTATAGAATGTTAAAAATAATTAAATAAATGTTTGGCCTGAATAGGGTTATTAATGGGGTGGTTTCTATTAATTATATGAATAGCAAAATCATTATAAATGCCATCAGTGCTTTTGTTTTTCACATTAGTTTTGAAGTTAATTTGAAAAATCAATATTGGGAAAAATAATGCACTATGACCATTCATGCTTGAAGAACAAGGAAATTATTCAGGGTGATTTAAATGTACTTGTAGGTTCTGTGTGAGATTTTCAATGTAGTTATGGAATATTTGTTTGAAATTTGGTGGATAAAAGTGAGAACTTAAAAGTTGGGAGGTTTCTAATTTCCTTGGGATAAAATAGTGGAGCACGAAAGGTTAAATTTTCAAGATGGGTTGTTAAAATGTGCAAATTAAGGTTTTGTAATTAAGCCAAACTTAATTTAGGATAAGATGCTAGTTTAATTTTAAAACTGTTATCCAAAAGAACATTATCATATATAAGGAGTTTGTTGGTGGAGTAACGAGATTAAAAAAAGAGCTTATTAAGAAAAATAAACGCGCTTTTAAGGAGTGCAAAGAAGGAAATAATATAATAATTTACAAGGATTGTAATGAAGTTATTAAGTTTGGCAAAGAGGGTAGTGAAGTTAGCTATGATGAAGATTTGTACAACTGTTAATGTTTGGGCCCAAATGAGATATTAGAGGAAATTTAAATGGTCATGGGTGTTATTAGAGTAGTTTGGTTAAGAAGGTTTTTTTAAAAAAGTTTATAGACTAAGATGACATAAATGATTAGAGAAGTACTTTTGCTCTATTCAAGAATAAGGAGATATTGGGGTTGTGGTGATTTTAGGGAATTGAGTTTATGAGTTTTATATACTTGATTTTGTGTGGAAATTGATGAAAAAACTCGAAAGGGAAATGTCTTATTTTGTGTGTTAGAATTATATTAGGAAATAATTTATTCCTGTTAGAAGTTATGAGATTGGATTTATTTCCTAATATAAAAATATTTTATTTTCTATTTTAGACTTATTTTATTGGATTTGGTTTATTTTCTTTCCTATTTTATGTTGTTTCTTTTATCTCCAAAACATTTAATATGAATTGAATAATTGTAGATATTAGATGTTATATCTTCATTTTTTGTTATTTCTTTTTTATTGTATTTCTTATATTAGGATTCATGTAAGAGTTATTTATATCATTTTTTCATATAAATAAAAATTTTTCATATCATTCTAAATTTCAACATCGTATCAGAGCTTTGAAACAAACGCTAGAGTCTCCTGTTTCCAGAAGCTCCTTATTCCCTGTAGCTGACAATCTTTGCAGTGCTGCAGGCTCTTCCTCTGCCTCCTCTTTTTAGTTTTTCCGCAAGGAACTTCCTCTCCCTGCATGCTCTAGACGCCGGAAACTTCCTCTCCTTGCAGGACCTAGCTGCTAGAACCCACTCCCTACAAGCTCTAAACACTTCCTTTCCCTGCAGGCCCTAGCCGCCAGAACTCCTTCCTGCAATCTTTCCGCTGCATCTGGATCTTCTTCCTGACGGCGTTGAAATTCCTCTACAAGCAGGAAAAGAACAACAAAAAGCTCTTCCCTAAAATCTTCTTGTCCTTCTCATCTGGAACATAACTCACTTCCTTCTTCTCCTTCAATTTGCTTTTCTCCACAAGCTTGCCATCCAATGCTCTGCTAAGAATATCAGAAGTATGGCTTGTATTTATCTCAATCGCATCCAACACTTCTGGTTTCAGTGTTCGACTAGCTCTTTTATTGTCGTCTACTTGAGATGTGGTAGATGAAAGGGGAAAGGTCCAGGTGCCAAGAAGTCATTAAAGAGGGACATAATGACCAACACAACAAATATTAGAAGATACGAGCAATCGATTACTAATGGCTGTCAACTTGATTCGAGAAACAATAGGATCTTGATCCAAGTTATGGATGACTCAGATGATGAGAGAACCCATCTCTTAATTCAAGTTGAGGTTTCCAAATGGAGTTAAAAATGAAAAAAATATTGTCTACAGGCATCGTTTATCTCGATCGGGAATTAAGGCATGAAACCTCAAATCCGCTGTGAGTTGTGACTATGTGAAGAACTACGAATTTGTAGCTATGTTTGATGTTGATTTTCAACCAAGCCTAGATTTTCTTGAGAAAGCAGTTACTCACTTCAATGGAAATCCAAATCTTGCTATGGTTCAGGCAAAATGGAGCTTTGCAAATAATGATGAGAACTTGTTAACTCGATTTCAATATATAAATATGTGCTTCCATTTTAAATTGGAGCAGTAGATGACTGGGGGTTTCTTCAACTTTTTTTGGGTTCAATGGAACCACAGGTGCAGAGGTGGAAGTGATATTTAAATAGAGGAGGGGGGGGGGGGGGCCGCCTCCCTTGCGCCATCTGGGGACCCAATGTGGGAGGGGCTAGGGCAACGTAGGGCAAAGTGATATTTCAGGAGGGGCAAAACTAATATTTAAGGAAGGACAAAAAACCAAATTGCCCTCTCATATAGGTAAAAATCTGAATTTGAGGGAGGTGGGGCGGGATGAATTGCCCCTTTGGACCGTACTTGGGTCCACCCTGCGCAAGTGTTTAAAGAATTAAGGCATTGGAGGACTGAGAAGGCTGACTAGATAGAACAACTGTTCAGGATATGGATATTGTTGTCCGTGCTCACTTGTGCGGATGGAATTTTATCTTATTAAATATTGTCAAGATGCTTTGTGAGGCTCCAAGATCATGAGGCTTGCCATAAGCATTTGATCAAACCATTGTGAATTTGATAAAAATAAAAAATATGGGCTGGGGTTTGATCATGACCTTTGATATTTGAGTGAGAAATTGAAAAATAGATGAAAGAGGATGCTTGATTTGTAAATAGCAATGTTTTGGGTACCCTGCATGGAATTGTCCCCTTTTTTTCTAATTCTCACTGAAATATCAAAATTCATCAACCCATATTTTTTATTTTTATCAAGTTCTCAATGGTTTAATGGTAGCATGCGTAAATACATTGATTCGATAGTTCAAAATTTTACATGGGCATTAGATTTTGTAGATAGTTATGTATCCGGTGCTATGTATGCAATTATCCCTTTTAAATTAGTTATTTTCGTTGTTGTTAGCTCAATTTTTGGAGAGAATATTACGACGGTCATCCATACGCGCGGAGTATGGATGATGGATCATCTGTACATAATCTATTGTTGTTGTAAGTGATTGAATGTTGGGATAATTATGCACAATAAGAACATGGTTACACAAATATATCATGTTTTATGCATCAAACACTTCCTGGGAGAGGATAAGGATATAGAAGTTTTCTTAGGAATCGACAGGTGAGAAAGAAGTGTTGATTAAATGGGAGAGGATAAGGATATAGAAGTTTTCTTGGAGCCACTTGAGTTAAAAAAGGTGTGCTAGGAATCGACAGGTGAGAAAGAAGTGTTGATTAAATGGAAAAGATTTCCAGATTATGATGTCACATGGGAGTCATACGACTTAATCTAACATTAATTTCTTTTCTTTCACTTTGAGATTAATGGGATTTTTTTGGGTGGTAATGTTATACCCGCGCCTACGTTGTCATCCGCCAAATAATTTGAAAACTTATGTTAGACGCGAGTCTAAAATGGCAATTTAGTCATTTGTTAGTTATTATTGTGTGGTATAAACAAAACTCAATATGTTTAGGTTAGGGTTATGTTATGTGTGATAGTTGTTTTAAGTCTTAGGGCTAGGTTTTGAGAAAAATTGACTCTCTCTCTCAAATTGTAGGTGTTTATCTTTTATGTATTCGGGATTGTATCATTTTGATTTGTTACATAGAGGCATTCAATTAAATTTTATGAAATTTCAGTTGTGTTGGCTATGTTGTATTCATATAGGCGTTGGGAAATAAAGAATTAATTGATAGGGAAGCTGAGTGTGACATAATGAGAATTCCAAGCTGCATGTGTGGCAACATTGAGAAGGAAAGATTGAGAGCAATGGGACTAGCTTTCATTGAAGATAAGGTTGCGGAAAGTAAATTGTTGTAGTTTGGGCATATATTATGAAGGGCAGAAGACACGCCAATAAAGCATGTAAATAAAATTAGTGTTTAACTACTATAAATAAAATTAGTAGTGAAAGTGACAATTATTGAAATTATACAAAAAAAAAAAAACACAAAATAGTTTGAACACTTACTGTTGTACTTGATGGATGGATGAGGATTTGTGAAGCCAACTCAAAATTAAACCTGATCAATAATTGGGTAGCTCAATGGGCTATTCAAGCCACCATATATTTATCTGAGATTCGAAAAAAAAAACTTGGGTTTATGGCTTGGGCCTAAATATTGCTTGAGCTAGGGATGATTGTGTTATTTTAGCCAAATTGTGGCCAGAGCCAGTCTAACTCAAAAGTCATGTAATCCTGCATAGCTGGAAATTTTTATTATTTATGCTGTTTTGTATAAGCTTGTGTTCCATTTCTATCTTATATTCATGAAAGATATTCCTTCCAGATTGTCATCAGTATTCACTTTTGAATAAAACAGGTTTAGCATATCAAAAAGCTCAAAATAGGATTATCTAAAAGAATCATCAGTAGAACATTAGATAAGAACAAAAAAAAAGAAAAAAAAAAAGAAAAGAGCAATAGAGAAGGGAACATAAAAAAAATAAAAATAAAAAAATAGAGAAGAGCAATAGAGAAGGGAACAACGTAGAAATTTAAAGTAATTGAGCGAATTAAATATGAGTAAAATAAAATAAAACAAACTTATAAAAGGGGCATTTACATACATTTCACCCAATTCTTATGTATTTACATATTTGGCTCCTAAACTTTGCTTTTTTACATATATATCACATAAACCTTTCATGCACATAAAAAGTATCACCATTTTAACTTTTAAAAGGTGAAATACATCTTTTCATGTATGGGCAAGATGTTATGTATTTAAAAATTAAAATTTAGGTGTTCTATATGTAAATACATAAGAATTGAGTGGTATGTCTATTCATATTCCATAAATTTAATGTTTTAAAGAGGAATTCACTGCTACAAATAGTCTTTTAAATATTATATTGTAAAATTTTTAAACTTATGGTTAAATGTTTATTTAAGAACTTAATTTATTACAAGTAGCATACTTCTATTTTTGGTGGTGTGGGAAAATTGCTCTCCTAATAATCTGTCTCCAAAAATCAAGTGCCAGAGAAGATTGATTATATGAAGTGTGTGTGTTTTAGCAACTTTGAAGTGAAAGGAGTCGTGTGTTGGGAAGAGCAGATCAACCGGGTAAAAGAAAATGGGGAGGTGTGATTTGTACATAAGTTGTATGAAAGGGAATGAAAGAGAAAAGCCATGCTAGCATACCCATTTCGATGATGGGCCTGGTATGGCTGTAGTATTTGGCCTTAAAGGGGCGTAGCCGAGTCCAGGGACAACATCAAAACACTTGGCCAGCTATAGCACGGCCTGCTCAATGATCAGGTCAACTCATATAGTGGGGATGCTCATCTATATAATGCAACATTTATAACATACTTATGTAGTTTAATTTGAAATTGTTTTGTGGTTATTGTGTTGAAAACTTGAGTAGGAGCATCGTCCTTACGGGTCATTTTTCTCTTCGTTATTCATTCCTTAATCTAGTGCTGATATAAACAATAAGGATGCTGTTTGATATTCAATCAGAAATTTAGGTCATTTTCATGCTTTAAAATAGACTGATCCTCATGGTAGCCTTTATATATCTTCTGTAAATGTTTTATGTTGATTGGGAAAAGTTTTACATTGCCTTTGAAGTTAATATGTTAAATTGCATGAATTGTTGTAACCGTGCATCTTGAGGCTGTTTACCTAAATTCTCATTACATGTAAACCTAGTCCCTTTTGTGCATCACACATTTTATTTACATCATAGAAGTCAACTTTTTCTCATACTTTTTATCATACATAAAAATTGCATTTTTTCTCTTTTAACTTTCTATCATGCCAATATCATTATCAAGTCTAACCTGGCGTTCTGTTTGTGTGCTTGCTAATTTTCTGCAGGTTCATTTGATGGAATGTTGCTTTTCTTACTAGGGATCGCTATAGGGGTTACATCCTCTAGTCTCTCAAATAAAATTGAAGTAGAGAAGTTAAAGAAGATGTTAAATGACAATAAAAACCTTGTTCAAGATTTACATGAAGAGCTTGAGATGAAAGATTTGTTGACTGTGAAGGAGATAGGTAATGAAACTGATGGAAACAAAGAACCTGGACATTATAAGCTCGACAAATCCATCGACAATTTTCAAAATTCAAATTGGAATGTTGCTGCACCGAAAATGGATGAACAAATCATTAAAGCTGGGGAGAACCCAGAGGCACTCAGTGAAATAGAGGCCGAGCTTCAAGCAGAGCTTGAAAAATTGGAGCTAAACATCAATGCCTCCAGCATAGGGCAAACGGTATCTGATTTTATTGAGGTACTCCCATCTATAGAAATTAAACTTTTAGATGGTCTTGATTAATCATGCATTTTTTTAAGGCCCTTGATTGTGTATTGCTTTTGTGGCTACTACATACAGTGTATAAAGAAATAATTGCTCTTGAAATCTTGTTCTATTGATTAAACACATTGGCTTATATAGGACTTCACAACCTTTTATAAATAAATTCCTAAACATCTTTTGAATTTCCTATTTACAATCAGGACTTTAAACTAGATACAAATATCAATACTCCCCCTCAAGATGGGCGAAAGATATCCACTGAACCCATCTTATCACATAACTTAGACAAATCTAATGAGCTAAGCCCATTTGTGAGACAGTCAGCCACTTGCTCTCTAGTGGCTACATGACATAGCTCCAATAGTCCATTATTCAGTTGTTCCTTGATGAAGAACCTATCAATCTCCACGTGTTTGGTTCTATCGTGTTGCACCGGGTTGTTGGCAATGTTGAGTGTTGACTTGTTGTCGCACCACAACTTCATTTGTGCTCCTTGGTCCACCTTAAGCTTTACCAATAAGGTTCTTAGCCACATCTTCTCGGCAACTCCTAAGGTCATGACCCTATATTCTGCCTCCTCTATTGACCTTGTTACTACTTGCTATTTCTTACCCTGCCAAGAGACCAGGTTATCCTCTACAAACATGCAGTATCCAGATGTGGATCTCCTGTCATCAGCGCAACCCCTTTTATGGTGCATTTTTTAGGTATATCAAAATGTGATACAGAACATCTATGTGACACTTCCTTAGATTATGCATGTAGCGACTCACTACGCTTACTGTAAATGATATGTCGGGATGAGTGTGACTCAGATAGATGAGTCGACCTACCAACCTCTGGTATCTCTCGCAATCAATTGACTCTCTTGCCTCTGCGCTCAACTTTCCCTTTTGATCAATTTGTGAATTTGCTGGCTTGCATCCTAACATGCCAAAAGTCAAGTCGCAATTCCGTCGTTGCCTTCCCATTAAGCTCTAACCGCGAGTGTATTGCTAGAGTCCACGCTGCAATCCCTTCGGTACCTTCCCATCAAGCTCTAATTGCGTCTACAATATTTGTTTTCCGCTTTATGAATACTCTAGTTCATTTCTGTGAGTGCCGCATGGGGTATTGATTCAAATTTTCACTTTTTTACCCAACTTCTAGTTATGATACTTTTGTTTCTATCCTTTTTTCAGTCTTTTCTCATCAACCTTAACTATATTATTACTTGCATCTGCTACCTCTGTTGGACATTCCCAAAGTACCCAACTCTTTTTTTAACTTTCACATCTTAATTTAGGATAATACCATCAACCCTCCAATATAGTATTTGCTTGCTATATCATTCATAATTTTACTGAAGATTCATCTTAGCATCCTCATTTTCACCATAATCATTGTCTCTCCAACAAATACCAAAAAAAGCAAATTAATGGTCAAGGCTTAGAATGATTAATGTTTAGTAGTGAGCTAGATATTTTGAGGACTTGTAATGCATCAGATAGATACAATGATACTAAGATCAACAAAGTAGTAATGCTTTAGTTGATTATTACCGAAATTTCAAGTAACGTGTCACTTTTGTTGGATCATTATTGATCTGCTTGGTTCCGAATCAAGCATATATTCAATATGTTAGGTATAACTCACTGATTCCTCGACATGGCATTTAAATTATTTGTTGCTTTAGATTTAAGAAATAAAATATATTTAATATTTTTATCAATATCTGATGGGGATTGGTTATTAGTATGAGTACCAATCTAAGTCCTATGCTTCCTAGGATCTAATTCAAAAGGAGGATATTCATTAGGTCCTACTTGATTTCTTTTATTTATTTGGGTATGTATTTGACATGTTTGCCATGAATACAAAAATGTTGAAGGCCTTGTTAGATGCAATGTTGTCTGTGAAAAGTATCAATACTTCACTATAGATATGGATCAAGTCCAAGAAAGTAGAATAAAGCTCGGAAGTTTTCTTAAATGTTTTAATGTACGCTCAGTTGAACCGTTTGCGAAAAGGGCAAGCAAAACTAGCTTAGGGAATGATAATGTACGCTCAGTTGAACCGTGTGCGAAAAGGGCAAGCAAAACTAGCTTAGGGAATGATATGTGAGAAATAATATGTCATGGTATCTAGAAATATTTTCATGGGACAAAACTTTGGCCAAAACTATATGATTACTTCATGCTCATCTGACTAGTGACCTCATATTTCTAGATGAGGGCTAGGGTTGGCATTACAGGACGAGCTACATGATGATGGTGTAAGTACGTGAGCGGACTATATAGTTGTTTGTGTATTGGGTAAGTCTTGCAAACAGCTGTACACTATGTTAAAACTTTGAGTGAGTTCTAAATTGAGTGTAAATTGCCTTGACAAGCTCTTTTGCCACTAACTCTTAGTTGTAGATAATTATTTTGGATGATTAGTTAAATTTTATGTACAATTAGCTTTGAGGAGCAATGATTTTACGAGTCATTTTGGTGAGTTTTGTATCTAAATATGACTATTAAATATATTTCATCGCTAGGGCAACTTGATGAGTTGTAGTTCCAGGCAACTTCAAGGTTGGCAAGTTTCGAGTTAGTTCATTGTCAGTGACTTGCTAAACTAGATTTAGTTTTTTAGCATATTTAGACTAGCCTATGATACTATAGCTATACATTAATTCCTCCATTCTAATGTTCCTTGGGAGAATTTGAGAAGATTAGGAAAATCAATGATTCATTGAACCGATGTTTTTTCTTGTATTGATTTTATTAAACCTAAAATAGACAAATATGGATATGCATCAATTATGCCATTTTCATATTTGTTAGGAGAAGACGAGAAGAGTAGCATAATGAATACAAATAATTCAATTTGGCACCGGTGATCTAGAACGTTGGATTTGAAAGTCATCCGGATCTTCAAAAAGATGATAATTGGTAAACCCGCCTTCGCCAAAACCTATCAATGGATAGTTGAATTCTAGCTTTAATAATTTTTATTACTTGTTCATCATTTGTTTTTCTTTGATTTATTAATTTTATTTTTTTATTAATTTGTGTTCTTGCAAGATGAGAAGTCTGATCTTCTCACATGTTCTGTTGTACTATAAAGTTTATGGGGAGATTTAGAGAGGTTAAAATATGTGGGGTTGTAATGGCTACCCAGGCATCCATATTACATAAATGCCACCACTAATGGTGGGGACTGCACCAATGGAAGAAGCTAGTGTTAGGAGTGGTGGTAGGAGCAGGACCTTCCACCTAGCAAGTGGCTATTGAAGTCCTTAGCCCCGAGGAGGTGGTTGGTGAGAAGCTCCTTAGAGAAATAAAGTTGTCACATGAACATGCTCTCAAATGATGGCACTTGAGGATCTTCTGGGTAGTGTTCAATGAAGGTTAACAATCCTTCGAAGACAATGGGAGCGCGAGTCTTCTTTTATATCAAAGATCAACAAGTTCTTAGAGTTCAGCACTTCTTAGAGTTGGCCTTCAATTTGATTTCTATCATCCTAAAACTAATGGAATGGAACCTCCAGGCACGTGAATTGATTTAAATGGGAGGTTGTGAAGTCTCCAAGTAGAGGAGGATCAACTTGGCAACATTGAGAAGCCCTATTTTAGAGGTTGTCGGAGAAGTTGTCGATGAAGTCATCATTGCTAGTGATGACGGTACCGCCAAAGTCAACACTTTGGTTAATGAGAGACCGAAGTTGTAGGGTAGCTGACCGCACCAATGAAATTGATGGCAATGGTAATGAGCAAGATTGAACTCCTAATGAGGAACTCCTGGATAGAATTAAGAAAGTGGGAATTATGAAGTAGTTAGTTTTATTGTAAAGTTGCTTCAGATCACAAACAGCGATATCTATAAGTTCAGAGAGCCTCTTACAGAGGCAGCATCACTAGAGCAAGTAACAACATCCCTCAAAGTTGATGTTGAGGTTGAGATGGCGATGAAACACTTAGTTTGAAGTTTTCTACTCCAAAATGCTTTTAAGGACAACACAAAGCTATGAAAATGTTTTTTGTTGATCATATCTTGATAACATGTCAAGTAAGGCAAAAAAATGAAATGTGGCAACTTTGAAGGTTTAGTACTATGAAGTGAATATATTTTATGAGCAATGTTTTACCTCATACTAAAAAATGTACTGATTTTGATCAGTACATTACTCATCAAGACCTTATTTAACAATCACAATGCTCTTCATAAGGAAAATACTGAATAACTCAGCTTTTTAAGACAAAAAAAGTAGATGAAAAACTCATAATCAAAAAGTAGGCAAGCCCAACACAATCTAGAAACCTAAAAAAGTTTAAGCTCCAATGTTCTTCAACTTCCATAATGGTGGTCCACATATATCACCATTCTTTGAAAAGTGTGAGTAACACCTTTTTATTTTATGCATACTACGTCTTCATTTATTGTATCAATGATCTCTGTAACAGTCAAAGAGGAGAATATGTTGGATACTTGGATTATTAGGGCGGCCTCTCACTTTCATAGGGTGATACAATAATTTGTTTTATTTTTTTCTCATGTTCAAGAGCCGGAGAATTTTTCACTAGGTTTGATGCTTGTTCTAGGGGACTTGGCACTGGATGACATTAAGCTTTTTAAGTATCAAGTTACTTCGTGATAACGTTAATAGAACCTTATTTAGTCTCTTATTATGATCTGATTAAACTATTTCAGGTTACTATGAATTTTTTTCTCATGTTCAAGAGCCGTAGAATGATTCACTAGGTTTGATGCTTGTTCTAGGGGACTTTTGGCACTGGATGACATTAAGCTTTTTGTAAGTATCAAGTTACTTCGTGATAACGTTAATAGAACCTTATTTAGTCTCTTATTATGATCTGATTAAACTATTTCAGGTTACTATGAATGCATAGGGTTTATGCAATCCATGGACATATACCTTTCTTCTTCATGAACTTTTTAGATACCCCACGACTTGGAAAAAAAAAATGTATAGTTGATGGATTTAGACATTGGCATAAATATTTTGATTTTCTTCATTGGCCATAGCATCAAAATTGACCTTTTTCATAGGATGGTTCTTTACTTGTGCTTGTCTTGCCTACACATTTTGATCAACGGTATTTTCATCTTCCTGTATTTTTATTTTTAAAATAGATCAATTTTTTTCTTTGTTTTCCTCGTGGAGAGCATTTTAATTGTAAATAAGGTTTCTTTGTTGAGTCGCGTAGTGATCAAATTTAATAGTTTTTCATTATGTTTGACGATTGCTTCTAAAATCTATTGACAACTTTATACTATAATATATATATATATATATATATATATATATATTGATTAATCATATATTATGTTCATCTTAAAATAAATTTAATGGCTTTAAAAAACATCCGA
>NW_018164503.1:692217-703230 GCF_001263595.1 Phalaenopsis equestris | reverse complement strand
TCCTATTTAGTGTCATATTTTCATTTAGTTCTAGTAATTTAAGACCATTTTTTATACAATAAGCCCAAGTCTTCCTAGGTCTACCTCTGCCTTTCTTAACACAAGTCGAATCTAAAACATCTACTCTCCTAATCGGATCATCAGATGGTCGACGTTTAATGTGACCAAACCATCAGATGGTCGGCCTCTCATTCTCCTAAAAATTAAGATCATCAGTCTGTCACAGGAGCTACTCCAACCCTATCACGAAGATATTCATTCCGCATTTTGTCTCTAAGTGTAAAGCCACTCATCCACCTAATCATTCTCATCTCGACAACACTTAACTTATTATTATGCTTCTATTTTAAAGGCCAACATTCAGCTCCATAGAGAATTGGAGGTCTCACCACCGTCTTATAAAATTTTCCTTTCAGTCTTAGCGGTACTTTTCTATCACACAAAAGGCCCGAAGCATTCCTCCACTTCAACCAACCAACTTGAATTCTACTATTAGCATCCCCATCTATATCACCATCGCTTTGGACAACGGACCCAAGATATCTAAATCGTTCACACCTTTTAATATCTACTGTTGTTGTTGTTGTTGTCGATACTAATATATACAAGATAAAATTGCACCCCTAGAATAAAAAAACCTTTAAGGTTACTAACTTTCTTTATAATCTCAAACTATTCCACTATGAAATTTTATTTTTATTTTATTAATGATATTGTAGCAAAATTTTGACCTTTACAATCATCTCACTAATATTTTAGTACTAATTGAGCGCATTTCCATATCGCCCCTCCCCAATCTTTTGTCTAATTAATAATACTTATTTATCTTATTTCTTGATAGAAGTGCTGCATTCTATAACTCAAATATTAACATTGCTAGTTGCAGCTTGACTCAGCACTCATAGCAGATGTTGCTCATGGTGAATTCAAAGAAGATTTGTTCATCAATGGTGGTCGAGAATACCCGATAGATGAAGACGAGGACAGCAAAAACGCAAACACAAGTGGCACAGCGCGCCCTCACGATTCAAATTACTCCGTCTCTCCCAAGGAGCTCAGCATAAGACTTCACCGAGTGATCGAAAGCAGACTCGAGGAAAGGATCAAAGAACTCGAGAGCGCGCTCGAGCAAAGCCAAATGAAGCTCAAGCTGGCCGAAGCGGAGAGGCTGAGTTCAAAACCGCCATTTTCAAGCAGTGATGGTTCGGAATCGTCGAAGCAGAATGAGTCGAGCTCGCGATTGGATTTAGCCGGTGATGCGTTGGTTGCCTATGATGAGGCTTATGGGGAGCTCATGAGATTGGCTGAGACGGAGGATGAGAAATTGGTGTCATCTATTGGTGCTGGGGATGATAAGAATGAACAAGTATGGGAGCAGATAGGGTGGAGAAGTGGTTCTTATGAAATTTCGGGTACGGAGGAGGAGGAGGAAGAAGAAGATGATGATGATGATAGTTTTGACGAGGGGAGGGATTTGATACAGAAAATAGTGGAGAAAACTAAGCAGGGATCACCTGCTCTGTTGAATGCACAGAGATTGTTTTTTTTCATGGATTTGTGATTTTTTTTTCTTTTTTGTAAGGTGGTTCATAGCAGATTAGAACATATAGAAGTATTAGTTAGATTGCGGTGGAATAGGAATGAATTCCCTTTTCATTGTTTATTTGGCTTAGGCAGCTTGTCAGGACAATAGTTCAGATGTGGTCACACTGTCGTGTATTGCCTATTCGGACGTACAGCCGCAGCACCTGCACTTAATAATTTCTCGTCAGATTGCTTGTTTTAGTTCTCAATACATGAAGTGTAAGGCAAATTTTCGAAGGAGTATTACATGCATACCACTTAATGCCTATGTATTTATGTGTAAAACTTAAAATTTTAAATTTTTGCATTATATGCCACTACTTAATACATGAAAATATACGTATCTTTAAATATTAAAATAATAACATTTTTAATGTGATGTTATAAATTCGGGTGATAAAAATGTAAAAATTAAAATTTGTTAGAAATGAATATATATATATATATATATATATATATAACAATTGGTTGATATTTATGTTAATGCTCCTTTTAATGAGAGTTTCAAATTAGGAATAAAATATGAAATTCAATCATAGAGCACACTCTATGAGCCCTCATAAGTTACCTTGTTCATAATGAAATATATATATATTATTGAGAACTAATGTTATAATAAAATAATTATTAAAAAATCACTTCCTATAAAAATTAAAATACAAAATTATAAATATTTTCAATAAATTAAAAAAATTTAAATTTTAATATATTTAAAAATATTTTTTAACAAATTTTTTTTAAATGACCCAACTCTCGAACTAATGAGTTAAGGCTGGCCTGAGTTTTGCTAGTTAGCTCATCAAGGCCATAAGTTGAGCCCGAACCAACTTAATAGTGGGCCGGGCACACATACACGACTAACTTAATCGGAGCGTAATAATAAATTGATTTAAAATAAAAATATTACATTTGAGATTTTGTTTCCAAGTCATCAGACTTTTTCTTATTTACAAAATTATTACCCATCCAAACATAGTGTATTAAAACAGCCAAATATTTACACGGCATGAGAACTGAAGATTAGGGCAGGATATCATCAGAGTTGATAAAAAGTAGGTTTTGAAGCACGCTTTGAAACAGTCGTGCCATCCTTATCAAATTAAGGACACACATACAACACCACAACCCAATAAATAAAAACAAATTAAAAACCTGATGAATATTAAATAGGTCATTCACATACATACCACCCTATTTATGCACCAAAATCTCACATCACATAAAAAATAACACTTTCTTTTTTTTTTACTTTTAGAAAAAAAAAATAAACCTTTTCACGTGTTTTCTATAAAAGTTATATATAATCTTGAAAGATTTACATACAACTTAGGATCTATTTTATCATACAATCGTAAATTTATTTAATAATAATAATAATATACATACAAAATATGACAACACGAATCTCAAGGCAAATGAATAGCTCAAGAGGAAGGCACGACCGATCGAACACATCTTTTGACGACCATTTGGAAAGACGATCATTCTAGTTGAATGCTGACGAAAGAGGCGCCTAGATCGATCGATCGATAGAACATTACAGAAGATTCCTTTTACAGCAGTGATCAGCCCTAAGCCGATCAGTGAGAGGCATCCTTTCGGATTTAATATCGCTGGAGTCAAGGCTTAGTAAACAACTCACAAACATCCTATTGATCGAATTAGTCCTTCAGTCTTATTATATACTAATACCTCTGTAATTACCAAAAAAATCCATCTAAAAACTCCATAATGAAGGGATTAATACTTTTGTAATACCATGACATAATCTTTCAATCGAACCTCAACTAAATTCTTCGAAGCCCCACAAGCCGAAACAACTAAAACTAAACCCATCATAAGAGAAATAAAAAAGAAAAAAAAAAGGCCAGAAAGAACACGGGAAAAAAACTAGAACTACAAAATGATGTTCAGTTCACAGAAATAATACACGCTTTCAATTTATGAAAAGACAATAAAATAAAAACACATTCAAAGCACTCAAAAACTTCTTCCATTCCAATATGCGAATTAGAAATAAAACTAACCTCTTTTATTTGCATAATCATCATCATCATCATCATCGAAATCATCCTTGAATTTATCATCCAGCTTTTCCTGATTGCCATAATTAAAGCCTTTGTTGGTGTTCGAATTGAATAGATCAGAACTACCTCCAAATCCTGCAGAGCTGCTGCTGCTACCCTGGCTTTGTCCAAATGCTCCACCACCACCATAGCTTTCATTCCCACCAACACCTCCGGCAACATAATTGCCACCCCCACTCCCGCCATTATAGCCACCTGCAGCTCCTCCACCATAGCCACCACCTCCGCCGAAACCGGAACCATCACCGCCACCATAGCCTCCGCCGCCACCACTGTAGCCTCCACCGCCATACCCGCCACCGTAACTGCCACCGCCGTATCCACCACCACCATATCCACCGCCGCCAAAGCCAGAGCGACGATCAGTAGCATAGTTAACTCTCACCATGCGGCCTTGGAGCTCCTGTATACGATCAAAACATGTGGTACACATCCAAAATTTTTTTGGGAAATTTACATACATAACACCAAATTTGTATGTAGCACATAACACCTAAACTTTACTTTTTATACTTAATATCACCCAAATCTTTTGTATCACAAAAAAAATACCACCATTGTTACTTTAAAAAAGGCGAAATAGACCTTTTTTTATGCATAGGAAAAGTGTTATACATATAAAAATTGAAGTTCAGAAGTTAGATATGTAAATACATAGAAATTAAGTGGCATGCAATGTAAATCTAACATTTTTTTATTCAAAGAAGAGTTTCAGAGCACTTCATCTATTTTGGCATTATTGCAATACCAACTATATTTGTAATGCATTCAACTCAAAATAGATACAAGGTCTTTGAGGACAATCTTGAGCAAACATTTATTTACAATATCTTGACCTATTTTTTTCCTCTATAAAGCAGAAACATCAATCATGAAATTTTCAAGTTATATAAAGTATATGGTAGAATACCAAAGTTTAATCAACAAGGGACAGATAATATATCTGCTTGCAACAAGTACTATAGATGGCAGCACAAATGCCAGAGAAAAAAAAAAACCAAATTAATATATCTATATCCACACACACACACACACACACACACACGAGCTTTATATCAAATATTATTTCGATTCTTAACCAAGCTTCATCATGAGTTGAGCTGATACTATTGATTATCATGAAAGAGTTGAGGAGCAAATTGTTCAAACCCATTTATCTAACAAAGTACTATAAAAGTGTTTTGAGTTTGTTCAATTCTTGATTAAATTATCATGTTCGAACTCTAATCAAGCTTAGCTATGAGTAGTTTATCAAACGCCCTGTTTGTTTGCAGCCCTGAATGCAAGTTAGCTCAGTTGTGGTGAAAAAGCAATAATTAACTAGGTTTTTAAGATTAGATTTGCCACTTATAATTTAAGTTTAAAAGAGAAGATAAAAAATTGATGTACACTATGATAAAATGAGGAGTCAATATTGTTTTTTTATAAGAAACTAAAAGGAAAGGACACTAGGGAAGAATATATATTATTGTATACTGAAAATATAAAGAATAAAAATTGGGTAGGACAAATAGTTCAGCTTATGAAGATGAATTAGGATAATGTGATTGTTATCAAAATCGTTATCAAAAGGTAAATTATTTCTTAGAAGAGTATATGTTTTAAATATGAACATGTTAAGAAAGGTAGAGGTAGACCTAAAAATACATAGGCATGTTAAATAAGAAATTATGTTAATCTATTAAAATTAAATGAAAATATGACACTCAATAGGACACTATGGAGAAAAATGATTCATGTAGCCGACCCCACTGGAATGACATAAAGGCTTGTTGTTGTTTGTTGGTTGTTTGCACCTCAAATTCATTAGAAGATAGTTTAAGATATAAATTTAGGAAAGATGCAGATGAACAACATACAAAACACATACAAGAAAGATGACTATTGGGAGTGATTTAAATAAGCATGTAGATTGAGAAATGTAGAGTCATGATAGGATTTATGATAGTTGTAGAATAGGGAATGGAAATACAATGAAAGAAGCAATAATTGATTTTACAATAGCCTACAATATGGTAATAGCGAATGTATGCTACATAAAATGAGATCAGCTGTTTAGTTAGAAAAAATGGAGCCGCTAAACTACAAATAGTTTTTTTCTTGATTAAAGAAAAATCTTCCTATGAAGGACCACAAAGTAATTTTGAAAGAAAGAAAATGCAACAGGTGATTCAATATTCATTATGCGAACATAAAAGACGAATCAAAGAAATTTGATTAAAATTAAAAGGCAAGAAGCTATTAATCTTCCATGATGCGCAGAGTCAAAACATTTTTTTTTAATTCAGTCAAACTTTATTTTGGATAGTATAGTTAATGCCATTAAGTTGATTGTTAAGTTTTAGCTCCATAAAGACGAGTAAGGGAAAGAATTTGAGCCTGCCCATTCAGATTTGGTATTTATATTTACGAAAGTGATGGTTAAAAATTGAGCTGACTACAAATTCAAACTTTTGAATGATGCCTTAAGACTATAGGGCCTTATTTTACACCATGAAAATTAATTTGCTGTGCTTCAAAGCTGAAATTTGTGTATCAAATAAATGTAGGAATCATTGATAATAGATATTATTGAGCAATGAGCGATAATATAAATAGTTGTAAGGCGACGTGAGAGTTTCAAATTATCATTGAGTTTACGACAAGGATTGATATCGAGTTCGTAACTTTTTGTATTGGTTATATAGATGCCTAAATAAGATATTTAGTGTCATTATGCTTGATTTTTACAGGCGATAAATTCTAAATGAAAAATTAAAATAAAAAAATGTTTATTAGGTAGAGATCTTATAAATCATTAAATAAAGACTAAACATATAATATGCAATTATAGTACCTGATATTAATGATTATAATTTGATATCAATAAGTTTCTTGAATTTATTTTAAAGAATAATGAAAATATAGATGAGGATAAAACTTCTAAAATAGAAGTTTCTTAAGATCTCTGTATGATCAAAGAATATAATGGATACACAAAGGTGAATTTTACTAAACTGCAATTAGTTATCAATGTTGTGTTGACAGTAGTTGTTCAAAATAATTTTTAAGAGAGATGTTTAAAATTTCAGATAACACCGTACTACAATAGTTAGTGTGAACAAATGAAGAATAAGGATTAATAATATCAAAATCACATAGTTAGGAAAAGGCTAATGATGATGAAGTTCTGCAAATGTCTAAGCTGGAGTTGTCTTTCAAAATCTAACAAAATTGTGACTGCCATTTCTCATTATGAAAAAAAAAAATTCAATAATACGTGAAAATTAAGCTAACAATATTTCACCGCTAATTAATCTATACTTAAGTCACAACCATCAAGTTAAGAAACCCAAATACTAAAGATCAAAATCGCAAGTACCTTCCCATCCATGGCAGTTACAGCAGCAGAAGCCTCTTCAGTAGATGTAAAGGTTATAAAGCCAAAACCCCTTGACCTCCCAGTTTCACGATCAACAATAACCCGAGCTGAAAAAAAAAATATCCGAATTGGTTGTTAAATAGCACAAAGCCATAAAACATAAAATAATATAAATTAGCAAATTAAGAAATCGTACCCTCAAGAACTTCACCATAGCCAGAGAATGCTTCTCTTAAACTCTGATCATCTGTTCCGTAAGATAGTCCTATAGGATCGCATTACAAGCATGGAGAGCAGTTAGTCATTTCACAGATGAAAAAATTCAGGAGTAAAAACCAATATAAGGTACAAACAGACCTCCGACAAAGAGTTTCGATGAAGACATCATCCGTACTGCCTGATAGATTGAAGGCTTGGAGGACACAACATACTTGAGAAGACTCCCGATTTTATTGGCAAAAGCCATGACTCAAATCTTCAACAAAAAAAATAACATAAGGCATGTAACAGAATACTAGTAATTCGGAGTAAATCATGCAATCCTTCATATAAATAAACAACGATTCTTCAGAAAAAATAAAGGCCCTCATATTATCAATGCAAAAGCAACAGAGAATCAACAACAAGAGATAAAAAGCCCCATGCTGATCTAAAGAGAACATCAAATACCAAAAGATTCCTGTCCACCCAGCAACAAAGGCAGATTATAGAGAGCTCAAAAAGATAAAAATAGCCAGAAAAGAGCACAAATAATCAGAAATTTCAATCCATAAGCAGCAATCCGCACAAAAAACAGTACAAAAACCCTAATAACCATGAAGACCGATTGAGGTAGAGAAAGAGAGAGGATTTTGATCAAGATTAAGTTTCCAACTCTTACATTTGCTCCGATAGCTTTCACTCGGCCAAAAACCCTACCGTCTTCGGTCCGAGAGGGTTTAAAGGCGGTGGTCAATCAATATTTATAGAATCTATGGGAATATCCTGACCGCTGGTTGATATCAATTGCTGAATCATAACTTAAGAATTATCTGGACCGTTGATTTTGGGCAGATATTTTGTCCAGGTCAAGTGTTCCGCAGGAAGATAAGAGTAATAATACTTCGGTTCATCCTTGCCGTCCATCTTGAATTTCGTCTGTTTATAAGGGTGCTTGCGAACGACAAAGCTTTGCATCCTTGACACAACCTAATAATACTTTTAGTTGCACTGGTGGCGACTGCTTTTAAATAATGAACGACAAAGCTTTGCATCCTTCAATCTAATATGGATTTTTTAACTCAGCTATGAGTCAGACAAAAGAAAAATACAAAATTTTACGTGCATGCCACACGAATTTTATGTATTTGCATATCCAACGCCTAGAGTTTTAAATCTATACTTTTAACACTTGTTCCATAGAAACTTTCTGCTCGTCCTTCTTTCCCAAGATGTTTGTGATGGAATTCTTGTGGGGGTTAGATGTGCCTCATTTAATGTAAGCAAATGTCATGTTTTACTTGTATGCAACCCTCAATTTATAGAAGGTTATATTGAGTATGTTTTAACTCTATATCAAATGCTTGAAAAATGCGGTGTGACACCACATTGTCACGACACAGGTATCCCAGATACAACCATAGTCGACCGGATAGCCTCCTCTACACTCTAGTAAGTTAAGCCCCACAAAATTATCCAACATCAAAAGGGGCATTTACATACATACAACTCAGTTCCTATGTATCTATATATCTGACAATTAAATTTATTATTTACATCGATAAAACAATATAAGATAAGATGGTGCATTTATAAACCAACAGGTCGTGGTACGTGGCACGCACGAATACACACACGCGCACACACACACACACATATATATATATAGACACACACACACATACACTAAAGTTGTCAGCACAAATCTCAAAAAATTCGAACGGCTCTGACGACGGTCAGACATTGAGACATTCTATCGTCTTACAAATAATCGCGTGATCAAGAATCAACCAACACAACTATGACGAAAGATCCGAACAGCAGACAATGGCTATAGTCTCGACCGACCAGAGCACGGGCGGGACCTTTTAAACACTGTCAATCAGCCGACCTACTTTTACTGGGGCAGATGAGATCGCCACTTAGCCGGAAGCCTCGGTTGACCGACATAAGGCATGACTGTTACTCAATTGGTCGCCTAGGTCGACCGAATTTAGACAAATCAACCAGGCAATTATTGTCATATTATGATTCAAATTGTAATACATATATGATATGAAATTCATACAATTGATTCAAACATCAAATGAATTATTAATGATTTCTATAACTGCTCCATCGTAATTGTACATAATACAACTTATACATGCTAGAAAATTCGCGGTGGTGGAATAATGTAGTATTTTCTTAGCATTGCAAAAGAATTCAACATATACTTGGGTAAAAAAAACTACCGGAAATGATACCAGAAGTTTTTATATGAAAACCCATAAAGGAAAAAAACCACGAAACTGGCCCAGATGTAAAAATCTATTATAGTTTGATAATTACAATGACTCTTTGTCCCTCATACTGAAAAAGGGTTACTAGGTTTTCAAGTCACAACATCGACTGACGGCTTTCAGTTGGTGGTGGTTGACGGTGAGTGGTGGTGATTGACGGTGGTCAGCAGTCAATGGTGGTTGACGACGACAGTAGTGCTTGATGGCGGTTGGTGGTTGGCGACGGCGGCCGACGGCGATCGACATTGACAGTGGTGGTGCTAGACTTCAGCATATTCTCAAGATTTTACGCTCTCTCGCAAGCCTCCAACCCCCTATCCCTCATGAGAGGGGTGAAGTTATATTTATGATGTTCTTAGTACAATGAATGCAGAAATATTAATCACTTTGATCGAACGGTTCGGAAGGCTTCCTTTAATCAGACTGTGTTTGATGGACATTTGAGTGCTTGAACAATGTCAAAATTAAGCAATATTGAACTTGTTGGATTCATCGAGACGCTCGATTTAATCATAGTCTTGATAGATTCGACATTCGTTTGATTTTTTAAATATGCCCGGAAAACTTTCAAGTGTTATTGAATGACTTGATCTAAGCTTAATTTGACTAATTTTGCTAACATTGGGTTCTTTAGCCGTTAAATTTGAGTTTGCTGAAATTTGAGTTTTGGGTGAGTTTTTACAAAGATTTGAATATTTTTCGCTCAAATTGTTGCCTCAAGAGTTGAGTCATGACTCGAGATTCATGTCGAATGATGGAAATTTGTTGGTGCTGTGCAACATCTCTATAAATATGAGACAAAAATATAAATAAAGGGACCTCTTCCCGGGTCTCTCTATGGAGAATTCTAAACTTGTTCTACTCTCTCTCCCTTCTTCTTCTTTCACTCGGTTCAAACTCGCAGGGTTGTATTCCGATAATTTATGATTCAACAATATATATATTGAAGTTTAGGTATTAGATATGTAAATTTATAGGAATATAAAAAAAATAAAACCATGATAGCATAACATAATTTTTATGCATGACAGTCAAATGAGCAACATAAACACCATATTTACTTCTTGTGGATTAAATTGCTTTTCTTAGAATGCTAAATTTTGACTTACCACTTACCACTGATGTTATTCTTTTTATTCTCTTCATTTCTATCAAATAAAGTCACATTTGTAATTAAAAAGTAGCTTATCTATTGCAAATCCTATCTACCCGAACCCGATCTATTTAACCTGTTTGACATATAAAATAACATTTATTTAGGTCATATTTTGAGTCGCTTTTGGGCCGTGGATTTTCAATTAACTTCGAGTTGGAGGTCAGTTCTTAGTTAATTTTCGGTTGGCAGGTCAATCAAAACAAGTCCAAAAAATTTTAAACGAAATAGGATTACTAACCTAAACTCAACCAAAAATTTATTCGCATCAACCCGAATCCCAAATTTTTTAGTCGAGTTAACATGTCAGGTCACTTTTAGTTGCACTGGTGGCGACTGCTTTTAAAT
>NW_018164503.1:669514-692117 GCF_001263595.1 Phalaenopsis equestris | reverse complement strand
TAAGATTTAATGGCCAAGTCCATCATTTTAGCAAAATTTACATGAACATCACATTAAACGCATCACCATCATTATTTTTTTACGAAGGATAAGATTTAATGGCCAAGTCCATCATTTTAGCAAATTTTACATGAACACCACATTAAAAGTATCACCATCACAATTTTTGACAAATAAAATGTAATTTTTCATGCATAGACTCGACACAACAAAATGTTAGAAGTATAAATATCAATACTTGGGTGGGTATTAGATTTGACAATATAGAAAAATCGTGTGGTATGTTTGTAAATATACCTTGATATTATTGAAATTAAATTTATTGTGATGTGAAGAAGGAAGGTTTCATCTAGAAGCCAAGTTGATTCTTAAAATTGCAATTTGTTGTTTTATTGCATATTTAAATGTAAAACTCTATTAGAGAGTACTTTAAATATTTGTCATGCATTGTATATATATTTTTTAAATTTGTTCTGAAATCTACATACCAAATAATGACGTGGCAGAATCTTATCCATTGAAAATAAGATATGACAAATTAATTATCGCACACCTACTCTTAAAGGTAATATTTTCCGAAGCTGATATATTTTAGAGGTAAATATTGAGATATTTAGACCATTCATTTTTTCTCAAGATTGGTGTCGTGTTATTTTTAGACGTCTAGTGATCAGATCTAAAAAAGCGTACGACGAGGTTTATGAGGTGAAAACGCGTTTTCCTGAAAAGATCCCTAATTTTTACCATTATTACATCCATATTGCATTTCGGTCCCTCTGCGTCCTCTCTCTCTCTCTCTCTCTCTCTCTCTCTCTCTCTCTTCAATCAAGGAGCCAAAAGCTAGGGTTTTCCACTTTCCACTTCATCACGATAGCTTCTTCACTGAGCCTTCCTCTCGTCGCTAAGTCCCGACTCGGGTTAAGCTTGGGTACGGTTGGGGTTAAGTTTTACGCTCCGACGAATGCGCTCCCCGCCGGCGATGACTCGCCGCCGGGATGTCTCCACTAAAGATCTCACCTTGTTGCTCTTCACTCTCTTCATCATCCTCTGTTTTGCTCTCGGCGATGACCGTGATGCGCTGCTACGCTTCAAGAGCTCCATCTCCGACCCTGCTGGTCTACTTTCTGCATGGTCCACTGAGAGCTTGGACCACTGTTCTTGGCCATGGGTCTCCTGCGACTCGCGTTCACGGGTCGTTGCAGTCAACATCTCCGCAGCCGCTGCAACTTCATGCCCGCTTTCTACACCGACTGTTCGCGGCTGCGCCGATCTGACACGGCAGCTAACGGGGAGCCTTTCAGCATCTATTGGCGAGCTTTCGCAGCTTAAAGTCCTTAACTTGCCGTTCCATCGTCTGTCTGGTGAGATTCCTGACGAGATTTGGTTGTTGGAGAACCTCGAGGTGCTCAATCTTGAGGCAAATATCCTCTCCGGTTATCTACCTCTGCAATTTCCTCGTGGTTTGCGAGTTCTGAACTTGGGGTTCAACCAGATCGCAGGTGAGATTCCATCCTCCCTCTCGAACTGTCTTGTTTTGGAAACCCTAGACCTCTCTGGCAACCATCTCAACGGCACTGTTCCTGGATTTTTTGGCAATATGCGGTCTTTGCGTGCTCTTTATGTGTCTTTCAACTATCTCAGCGGCTCCATCCCTGAAGAGATTGGCTTCGGGTGCTTGAATCTTGAGCGCCTGGATTTATCAGGAAATCTTCTTGTTGGCAACATTCCTCGCAGCCTTGGAAACTGTACCAAACTTCAATCTTTACTTTTGTTTTCCAATCTGCTTGATGATGTTATACCTTCAGTTCTTGGCCTGCTTAACAAGCTCCAGATTTTGGATGTTTCAAGGAACAGCCTGAGTGGTCCTGTGCCTTCTGAGCTGGGAAATTGTACTGCATTATCAGTAATTGTGTTATCAAATCCTTACCATCCGGTTCGGATGAAGGAAGGCGGTGAGAGAGATGCAGACATCGACGATTTCAATTGCTTCCAAGGTGGAATTCCTGATAGTATAACAAGATTGCCACATTTAAAACTCTTTTGGGCTCCAAGGGTGATACTGGAAGGGGAGATTCCTAGAAATTGGGGTACTTGCCAAAGCTTGGAGATGGTGAACATTGGGGAAAATCTGTTTACAGGGAGGATACCAGAGGTTTTTGGCCGCTGTGGGAATCTAAAGTTTCTTAATTTGAGCTCAAACAGCTTGTCTGGTTGGATCAGTGAGGAGCTTCCTGTGTCTTGCATGGATTTTTTTGATATCAGTGGAAATGAGCTATCAGGTCCAGTTCCAGAATTCATCAATAACACATGCAGTTCCCCCAGATCCTGGCCCGATAACCAGGTGTCTGCTTATGCTTCATTTTTCTCGAACCGAGCTCGTTCCGGTTTATCTTTGCCTTATTTGAAAACTGGCACTGAGTCTCTGGTATATCACAATTTTGCTAGAAACAACTTCACTGGTAGTCTTCCAATTTTACCTGTATCAGTCGATTCATCAGGAAACCAGATCACATATGCTTTCTTTGTTGAAAGGAATCAGTTTTCCGGACATTTGACGAAAAATCTATTTGCGAAGTGCCTCAATTTGAAGGGACTTATTGCCAACTTCAGCAACAATCTAATCCATGGTGAAATTCCTGATAAAAATGGTGCCTTGTGCGAGTCTCTGGTGGTTTTTGACGCATCTGATAATCAACTAATAGGATCAATTCCCCCAAGTCTCAGCCTTTCTGAACGCCTCATCGCCATCGACCTGAGTAGGAACAGACTTCATGGCTCAATCCCCGCTAATCTTGTGAATTTGAAAGATCTTAGGTATCTCTCAGTGGCTGGCAACAACCTTAGTGGCCAAATACCTTCTGGATTGGATCAGTTATCTTCTCTTGAAATGGTAGATCTTTCATTCAATTCTCTCATGGGAGTAATCCCCAGCGGTCTTGTAAAACTGAAGAATCTCAGTGTCCTTCTCCTTGATAGCAATAAACTCTCTGGAAAGATTCCCAATGTGTCGTCCGTTCGGACATTTAATGTTTCGTTCAATAATCTCTCTGGACCTCTACCCTTTAACTCTAGCAAATTGCGGTGCGAAAGCGTCTACGGAAATCCTCTCCTCCCACCCTGTCCCATAGTTTCTCTTTCCGATCCACCATCGAACCCACAAGGTTACCTAGCAGATTCACAAGCTTATTCTGATACACCTCCTGGAAGTCCGCCGGTGAAGAGTAGTGACAGTGGGTTCAGTTCTATCGAGATTGCATCCATTACATCTGCTTCGGCCATAGTTTCAGTTCTGCTGGCCTTGATTGTTCTCTATGTGTACACGACGAAATGTGCCCCGAGATCCTTACACCAGTCTCCCGGACAAAGGGAAGTAAGGCTTTTCACAGATATTGGCGTTCCAATCACGTACGAGACAGTCGTGCGAGCCACAGGAGGATTCAATGCGAGTAATTGTATCGGAAGCGGCGGCTTTGGGGCAACTTACAAAGCCGAAATTTCGCCCGGCGTTTTGGTTGCCATTAAGAGGCTCTCCATCGGCCGGTTGCAGGGTGTTCAACAGTTTCACGCAGAGATAAAAACTCTTGGAAGATGGCGGCACCCAAATCTCGTAACTTTGATCGGTTATCATCTCAGCGATGTAGAGATGTTTCTCATATACAATTACCTACCAGGAGGCAATTTGGAGAGGTTCATTCAAGAGAGATCCAAACGACCTGTGGATTGGAGAATGCTTCACAAAATCGCTCTCGATGTCGCCCGGGCGCTCGCTTACTTGCACGACAATTGTGTGCCACGAATTCTTCATCGAGACGTCAAGCCGAGCAATATTCTCTTGGACAAAGATTACAACGCGTATCTGTCGGACTTCGGCTTGGCGAGGCTTTTGGGTAATTCCGAAACCCACGCGACCACAGGCGTTGCCGGAACTTTTGGATACGTTGCGCCAGAGTATGCCATGACATGCCGTGTCTCCGATAAAGCCGACGTGTACAGCTACGGCGTGGTTTTACTCGAGTTGCTGTCAAACAAGAAGGCGTTGGATCCATCATTTTCGCCGTATGGGAATGGTTTCAACATCGTTGCCTGGGCATGTTTGCTGCTTCGACATGGCCGGGCACGTGAGTTTTTTACCGATGGGTTGTGGGATGTTGGGCCTCATGATGACCTCGTAGAAACATTGCAGTTAGCGGCAAGATGTACTGTTGAATCGCTTTCAATCAGACCTTCCATGAAGCAAGTTGTGCAGTGTTTAAAACAGCTGCAGCCGCCAAATTGCTAACCGGAACTCATGAAGTTATTTTGACAGTTTCAGTTTAGAAAAGGTAAGGATTAAGTTGTAAAATGTGTCAATTTGTCCAATTTTCTGATATTTCTTGGAAACAAATCTGAGTTGTAGTTACTTTGTATTATATTGCAATTTCTCCACTTGTTTCTTTGGGCAGTTTACTGATGTACCTGTGTTTTGAGTTAAAAAAAAAAAAGGTTAAGATTTGTAATACCAGCTCATATTTTAAATGAGATTTGTGTATGTAAATTTGGTTTTTTTTTGTTTTTATTTTGATAGATGCATGCTAATTTTCATGTCAAGGACAGAAATGGGCTGATGTTGTTATATATTTGGAGCGTTGACATACATTCCACTGCATCCAATGTTTTTACATATCTTACCACCTAAACTTTACTTCTTTTTTTTTTTTTTTGGTACCACCCAAGTCTTTCATATTTCATCAAAATTACCACCTTTTTAACTTAAAAAAAAAAGGAAAAACACCTTTTCATTCATAGCTAAGGCGGTATGTATGTAAAAATTGAAATTTTGGTGTTACGTATGTAAATACGTAGGATTTGAGTGGTGTGTATGTATAAGGTGCAATCTGAATAATGTAAGATTAGTTCCCATGCTTTTGGTAGTGTAATATAAATTTCATATTTGGTTTCTTCTATATGCTATGGTTGAGATTTTTAATATTTCCATTTGACGTCACTTCAGGGAAGTGGAGTTTTTTGTGAGGGCTTTTTTGCTAGATTTAAGGAGCCTGTCTTCTAACACTGAATTGGATGGAGAGATGTCTGAAGACTGTCCCTTCAGAAAGCTTCAAACATGTGACTGAGGTAAGGGCTGTTTGTCTCACTTACTGGCTTGTTTATTTGTTCATTTTCATTTGATAACTGGGAAATTTACATTCATACCACACAGTTCTTTTGAATTTACATATCTAATTCCTAAAGTTTGATATTTACATTTATAATATTTTAGGTGTCATGAATCTATGCATGAAAAGGTGTATTTCACTTTTAAAAATTAATAATAGTGGCCTTTTTTATGTGATATTATAAACTATGGTGCTATTATGTATGTAAATATGAAAGATAGGTTTTGATGTGATTTGAATGTTTTGGTGTTAGATATGTAAATACATAAGAGTTTTATGGTATATATGTAAATGTCCCAAAAAATAATTATATTAGAGGAGCAATTAGAGTGATATCTATTTTAATCATAAATGTAGATAGACTTGGGTGGTTTGAACTTGTACAATGAAGGATAGAGATGTAATTAGGGGGATTAGGGATGGGAAGTGGAAACCTAAGATAATTTTTTTAGATGATTTATGAAGAAAGGTTTAAAAAATAAATTAAAATAAAGATTTATTTTTTTTTTAATTTTTGTTTTGTGTGCATTAACTAAATCTTCTCTTTCAAGAAGGTGCTTCTAGTGATGAAAATTTATAGGAAGATTTACATAAATAACACCTTGCTTATGCATGAGAAGATGTATTTCACTTTTAAAAAGTTAATATGATGGCATGTTATACATGATATGAAAGATTTGGGCGGTATAAATGTAGAAAGCAAAGTTTAGGGGATAGATACGCAAAGACATAGGAATTGGGCGGTATGTATGTAAATGCCCCAAATTTATATTGTCGTCTAACATCATTCATTCAAATGATGGATATCTATATAATTACAAGTTTTTGAAAATATTTTTCATAACTTCAATCAACCAGACGAGCTCTTAGAGTGTTCTGTTTAATTTTATTTTTAGGTGGATACTGCAGCATGAAATGGAATGACTTGCAGAAGGGTGTACCTTTGCGCATGCTTTTTTGCGGATGATATCCTTCTTGTGGATAAGATTTGAGAGAGAATTAAGATAAAAAAGAATCATGGAGGTCAACTTTAGAGTATAAAGACTTTCGTTTGAGTAGATGTGCTTTTAGTAGTAGTAGATCTAGTGACAAATTTGCAACAATGGGTGATTAAATCATTAAAATGAGTGAGCATTTTAGATATCTCGGGTCTATTGTTCAAATTGATGGTGATATGCATGGGATGTTATTAGTAGAATTCAATTTGGATGATTGAAGTGGAGGAATGCATCGTGCCTATTGTGTGATACAAAAGTACCGCTTAGACTTGAGAGGAAAATTTTATAAGATGGTGGTGAGACTTACAATACTTTATGGTGCAGAATATTGGGCTATAAAAGGGAAGCATAAAACTAAGTTAAATGTTGCTATGATGAGAATGGTTAGGTGGATGTGTGTAGAATGTATTCGTGAATGGTTTGGGGTAGCTCCAGTGGCAGACAAGATTAGAGAGACTCGTTTTGGATGATTGGGTCACATTAAACGCTGATCATTTGATGATCAGTTTAGGAGAGTAGATGTTTTAGATTTGACTTATGTTAAGGAGGTGGAGGCAGACTTAAAAAAGATCTTGGCAATGCTGTATAAAAAATGACCTTAATTTATTAGAATTGAATGAAGATAAGACACTCAATAGGATAAAATGGAGAAAAAATGATTCATGTAGCCGACCCAACTTAGTGGGATTAAGACTTGTTATTGTTGTTGTATGTTTCTTGTCGACACATTATAATTAACTTTATGGCTTCTTTTCCATATTATCAAATTGGAGCTTTTACATATATACAATTCTTATATATTTACATCTTTAACACTCAAATCTTTAGCATCACATCAAAAATATCATCAATACTACTTTTTTGGCTATGGTAATAAGATCAATTTTGAATTTAAATACATTTCTATCATGTAAATTTGCAATAAAGTTTTCATGAGATTCATGAACGCCTCCTGTTGATCTCTCCATAATTACTTTATGCTTCTTTTTGTTTGGATGAAATTCACCTGCTTGTGATTTTTTTTGTTTTATTTACTATTAAATTTTGATTTTCTTTCAGGTTTGAAGAAGCTTGTAGCTTCTAAGACTTCAACAGCTCAGAGAGTGCAGCAGCAATGTTTTTTAGAGTGAGAAACACTGAGCAAGGGTCTCTTTTTCACAAAAAAATTGTGTGTGAAGGTTTACAATCGTGCATGAAAGCCACATGCATACGGATTCCGTACATAATTTTCTCTTCTTTTTCACAGCCTCATAGGCTTTGAATCGCTTACATAAGACTCTTCTGACCCAGTTTCGATCCCTTCGGGGACGGATAACACATATGGGGAGCAATATTCTCAAATATCACCGATTTATAGTCTATAAAGATATAGATATATATATAGATTATCCAGCACATAAAACTTCAAATTTTTATATAATGCCACCTAACTTATGCATGAAAAGGTGTATAAAATGGTGGTATTGTTTATGTGATATGAAAGATTTGGTTGATCTAAATGTAAAAAATAAACTGTAGAAGTTAGATATGTAAATACATAGGAATTCGGTATGTATGTAAAAAATGACCCTCCCCACTCTCTCTATGTTCCAATGAGTGCTTTGCCCCTATCAATTTTTGTTAAGGCAAATGATGTTTTCTTTAGTTTCACGTCAAATAGTTAAAATATTTGTTGATGTAAAAATGCCATTTGACTTGCTCTCATAACCTTATGTTTTGTTCAAATCAGTTTCGATCACTGTTTGCCTAATTTTAGTGTCATGTGATTCATTCACGCAAAAGTGGAATCAGAGCCTGTGTTTTATTTAGAGTCGAGTAATATCTTATATAATTTTCATCATAGCTTTTTAATAAACAGTTTTCTCCATCATGTTTTTATAACTATTTTTCTAAAAAAAGTGTAGCAATCCTAAACACGAAAAAATACTGTACCAGGATTTCTGATACAGTTTTGCATCAGAAGTCTTGATGTAATTTTGCATCACGACTCCAATTAGGTCCCGCCACATATATAGGCATGTCTGCTCATATATTAATTTTTTTTTTTTACCTAAGGTTGGTCTGTCTTTACACGTGATAGACCTTAATTGGAGTATGATGTAAAACTATATCAGAACTTCTGGTGTAATATTTTTGCCCCAAAACCTTAAAAAAATTTGTGCTAGCTTTTTTACTTTTGTTACGATGTCCAACACAACTCTGTTTGTAAAACTCTTTAATTTGGTGGCAATCAAACACTAAATATAAAATTATGAAGCATGATGTATTTACATTTTCCCTCAAATTTAGGAAAAAATATTACATCAGTACTACGCACGTAGAGTAACGTGCGTAGCCAATGAAATCACGTCATGACACCCTGTGCGACAAAGAAAAAAAAAAAGCACAGTAACACGAGGAATATTCTCTCCGGTGTTATTCATGTGCTATTGTGTCATGGTAATATTCCTGGTGTTATAATAACACTATAACACATTAATAACACATGAATAATACACAATAACACATGAATAACATGGGGGAGAATATTCCCCCGTGTTATTGCGTCGTTTTTTTGTCGGGAATATTCCCCGTGTTATTCATGTAATTATTGTGTCATGAGAATATTTTTGGTATTATAATAACACAATAACACATGAATAACACATGAATAACACACAATAACACATGAATAACACAGGGGGAAAATTCCCCGTGTTACTGCGCCGTTTTTTTTTCCTGTCGCGCAAGGTGTCGTGACGTGATTTCATTGGCTACACACGTTAATTCTACGTGCGTAGTACTGATGTAATATTTTTTCCAAATTTAGCGGCCCAATCAAAGCCAAATTGATTGATTTGGGAGGAATTTCAGATCTCCCAAAAAGCTTCATACTTCGGGGAATTTTTTTTAATTTTTGAAAAGAAAAAGCTATTTACAGATATATCATTTAATTCTCATGTATTTACATGTCTGACACGTAAATTTTACTTTTTTATATTTATATCATCTAAATCTTTCATTTCTAGCTTTAAAAAAGATGAAATATAATTTTTCATGAATAAGATAGTATGTAATATAATAATTATCATAAAAAAAATTTAAAATTTTCGAATTTATTTTAAAATAAATCTAATTTAATAATTGTTTTATTATTCATGACGGGTGCATCCATTGTCTACTCCAAAAAAAAAAAAATAGTAGCAAAGATATTTATAAATATATATATAAGTTGAAAATTAAAAATTGAAGATATTTGTATTTATAAAACTATGCTTTTGACATAAATTGATATACCAAGATGAAAATATTTGTCTCATTTAGCTTTTTGATGATAAAGCATATGAAAGCAATGATTTGTTTTACTATTTCTAGTGAAAAATAAAATTAAATACTTGTAATAAAGCTAGACGAATTATGAATGATATAAGAAAAAATCATTTGTTAATATGATTGTAAATGTAATAGACCTTCTCAACTTTGGGCATGTTGGGGCAACTGCAGCTTATTAAGAATAATTATAAAACTGCTGAAGAATAATTTGATATTTATTATAATTTTTTTTTTTAAAAAAAAAAGGTTAAACAATAGCTTGAAAGCTGCCACCACTCTTAATTAGCACCGGTGAAAAAACACAGATTTCAGCAGCAGTTTTATGAAAAAATTGTCAAAATGTAGTTTACCCAAATAGAGAAGAGTACACGGACCCTCTGCTTTCTGGCTACGACATTTACTCGATTGATGCTTATATCATTTAGTGCTTGATTAACTGTTCGAGATAATATCTATTAAAGTATTAGGTGGTTGAAAATAAATTTATGTGCATGATTGTAATCACATCCCATGAGCCCAACATTTAGCTGATTTCGTGGCCTTAGAAGGCCCATTTTATTTACCCAAAAAAAAAAAACAAAAGTTATCTCCACCACTGGGCTCGCTTGCTGAAGTAACCTATCAAGCTCGCATGCTGAAGTCTATCAAACTCACTTGCTGTAGTGACCTGATAAGCCCTCCATAATCGTCCCTCAAGATTCGCAAGCCACGGTCAATCAAAGATAAACATGCATCATTGTCTATTTAAGAGTTGTCTCGTAGCCATATTTCGACCCTCTAACAAGTATATCATAAGTTTTGTATCATACACGCATCAGTGTCTATTTAAGAGTTGTCTCATAGCCATGTTCCGTCCTTCTAGCAAGTATATCATAAGTAAGTCTTGTATTGTACTACACAACTTATTTGTCTCTCTACTGAGAAAAAGAGAGGGAAAAGAAACCAATATACAAATTCAATCACGTCCAACTAAAGGAGAGATTATTACGTCCGTCGTCCGGATGCCGAGCTACGTTCGGACATCAGACGTAATAACTTTTCCAACTAAAGGGCGGCTCGATCGATCCATCTACCTCGTGGCTCTTTTTTGTCTAAACCTAATGATCAGCATTACCTATAACTCCGATTGAGAGAAAAACAAAAATCTTTAGAAGCGCACAAAATAAACTCATGGACATTTACATATGCACCACCCAATTCTTATGTATTTATGTATCCAACACTTAAACTTTACCATTTACATTTATCCCACACAAATCTTTCATATCACAACAAAAATACCACAACTTCTAATTTTTAAAAAGTGAAATACATAACTAAGGTGGCATGTGTGGAAGATTTAGGTGTCATGAATGTAAATACAGAAGAATTGAGAGGTATATCTGTAAATCTTCTAATAAACACTGTAACCGACTGCAAGGACTGCAAAGAGAGGGACAAACAGATCAAATAACAGCAATTGAAATTAATTTATGAAGAATAAATCAGCAAGAATAAAGAATGAATAGAGACCAGAGAACAACTTGAGACTTTCTTTCAGCCAAAGAGCCCTAATTTCTGCATAATTCAACTCAAAAAGAATCAAAACATAAATCTTTCATCTTTCCTCTGATCAAAAACATTAAAATTGCAGAAACAAAAAAGCTTATGGGATTGATCCAATCACAAGGAACCAGAGCTGGAATTCATCACAATATGCCGAAGAGGATGAGCAACATCACCACCGCCTCCATGCTTAACAAATTCAGCCGGTGTCAGAAAGCTCCCATGGCAGACACAAACTATGCTCACCTCCCCTTTACCATATCTATAGAGGAAGCCTTCGATCCTTCTGCCGTTCGGGCCGTCTCCTCTTGTCGAAACCGATGGCATCCCCTCCATCATCTTCTTCGTCCGATCACTCGTCCCGCCGCCGTCGAGCAAAGCTCCGTTGCGAAGAACGACGGACGATGAGGCCGCAGGAACTGGTGAGGCTTTGTTGCTGCTGTGTTTTGAAGGGGGGCTGGGATCAGAAGCAGGGATGATTCCTGGGAATTCAGAACATGCAGAAGGAAATAAGCAGAAAGGCTTTTGCAATGTATGCTGCAATTATGTTGCATATAAGACCTCATTTAGGTTTCAATATGGTTTGAGCAAATACATTACAGATCAAGTTTTTCAAATGAAAGCTTGTTTAACACAGTCACATACTTTTTGGGGCATTTGCATACATACCAAATAATTCTTATATGTTTATGTATGTAACAACTAAAGATTCACATTTATAGGAATACCCCTCAACTCTTTAACATCACATTAAAAATATTGCCCCTAATACCCCCACAAAGAAGAAATGGCATTAAGAAATATAAATACATATATAACATGACAATGTTTAATATAAAAAAAAACTCACGAGCCACTAGTACCCCCATTGTAGTTCTGTCCGACACTGTAAAGAGTCATTAAACCAAATATCGTATAAAACATTTCGTCCCAACTAAATAAAAAATTCTTATGTAAGATATCAACATACATGAAGGGATTGAAACATTCAATTACAAAATAGTAAAATTCATAAATCTGATTTATATGATGATTGTTAAGTAGTATAATAACACTATTTTTTTGTAATATATGTTGTGAAACATCCTAACTAGAATGATACCTAATCATCGAGATGCCTTTTGGTGTGGCACTTAAATTTCTACATAACTCCAAAGTTAAGTGTGTGCATGTTGTGGCAATCCTATGATAGCTTATCTCTCGTGAAGTTACACCAACAAGACATAAGCGTGAGGCTAAAACTAACAATACCTTGATGGGTGAGAGTTTTGGCTGTCACATATGTGCTTTAAATTAACTAATGAAAATATTTAATTTGCATTTCATGCCTAAAAACCTTTGTGTATGGAATCATCTTTATTTGAATGAAAATGGGAAGTAAACATAAGAAATCAGCAACCCTGATATACCATCTCAATCATATCAACAACCAGAAAAATTTTCAAAAAAGCACAATTATTTCATTATAAAGCCCAAAATGAATAATAACTCTACCTCCAATGAAAGATTTCTAACACAATCAGACTTCATGATAAAATCCTATTTGGAATCACTAGATCACAATTATTTTATTAAAACCCTAATCCAAAACATCAAATCCCAACAACCAAAAAAAAAAAGAAAACTTTAAAGATTGCAACTTTATACATAAAAACCAAATCACATCATCATCTCCAACATACCTTGCACTGTCCTGCTCTCAAATTCCGATCCACCTGAAGAACTATTCCCAGGCGACGCCGCCGAACCCTGCGACGCCGACCCTAATCTTCTTGACGAAGATTCAACTTCAAGCCTCCTCATCTTCCCCACAGAAACCCCTTCAAAATGTTCATCAAATCTCTTCATGTTCCTTTTCTCTTCCCTCTTCCTCTTCGCCTCCATCCTCTTAATACTCTGCATCTCCTTCCTCCTCCAAATCTCCTCCTCCGCCTCGCTCGGCAACGAGCAAGACCTCACAAGCGGCACAACGGTCGGAAAATCACCTTGAAGCAGTGCAGGAATAGAAGACGTCGACCTTATGAGCCGGCCACTCTCCGCATCCTGTGAGCTAAAGCAGCCGCCGAGCGAAAGCCCGAGCTCTATCTCATCGGAATCCCCACAGGTCACTTCTTCCGTCGAGTACCCGCCGGAAAACCGCCGGAGAAGATCCCTCGCCGGTTGCTCCATCGAATCAAGTTAAAAACAAATGGATTTTTACGGCAACAGACGATAAAAAAACGGATTTTGATGGCCGATGAGGGAATCTACTGTTGAATAACCAGATGCCGCAGTAATTCAAGCGTCAAAAAGTCACGGCGGCGATGAACAGAAGCGTAAAAGATGCGTTTTTTTTAAAACAGAAATGAGGTGCGCGGAGGAACTCCCGCAATAGCAGAGGAAGGGGAAATAGAAATACAGCAGATGATAGGAAAATAAATGCGGCGGAGGGGTGGATCATCGAATGGCACGTGGAGGATAGAGGGGTAGAGTTCGAATCGCGAAGCATGCGGCGCCACCGTTTCGGGCGGCGGACGACGGCCGGACACGTATCTGATAGATAGATCCGTTCAGAATTCCGATCTGGGTGCCGAAAGTCGTTATGGTCCGAATAGTACAGCGCGGCTGCGGCGTACGTTGGTGGTCGTTCGACCTGTTTAACGTGCGGCACGTGTCGAAAAATTGGAGGGGTGGAGATTCCCCGCGCGAAGAATGAAGGGTTGTTTGCGAAGACAAATAATGAAGTTGATGCTAATTGTTTTTATTCAATTTAGACCTCGCCTTTTGGATAATAGTATTTAGGAGACTATTATTATTTTATTAGCTAAAAGGTTTAAATATCTTGTTCTTAATATTAAAGGTCTAGCTCAAAAGGTTTTTATTTTTACTAAATAATTTCCCAAAGGTTATAAATCTAATTATTTGATTTAAATTTTTTGCTTGAAAATTGACATTATTGAAGTTTTTTTTTTTTTTTTTAACCCAAAGTGGGGGTCTTCCCCAAGGAATTTTATTGGCCCTAAGCCTTAAACAGCTCACACAAGCCGAAAAAAAAAAAAAATAGAAAATACAACTCACACCACCAAAAACAATCAAGATAGATCCATATTGGCTAAAACCAACAAAACATCAGGAAAATTAAAGAAAACAGAAGCTTTAGAAAGATTATAACCAATCTTCACAGCCTAATGAGCCACCGAATTACCATCTCTACGTACATGTGTCCAAAGAACATTCAAATTTTCAGTTAAGGCTTTAATTAGCTTCATCTGCAGCATAATACTCCAATGCACCTCTCTATTCCACCTGCAACACTTCCAAAGGATCAGAGAATCCATTTCCATAATAATATTATAAATTCCTAACTTTTTGCAACCATTAAGCCAAAAACCACAGCATCAGCTTTTGCCGTAAGCGCAAAAATAAGGACTTTTAAAGCAGAAAACCAACAAATTAACAAACCATTAAAATCTCTACAAACTCCTCCCATACTCGCAGCATCTAACTTCCAACAACCATCAATGATAATTTTAAAATAAGGAACCAAAAGTTTAAACCAAAAATCTTAACAAAAATCCTAACAGTCCTATTAAGCAAAACCAACTTCTTATAATTTTCCTTCAGCAAAGTCTAGCCCCTATCTTTAAATTGTAAGGAAGTAAGACTCTTGCACAAATAACATAAAATGATACTCTTAGTATGCTGAACATCAGGAATCTCATCATTAAACAAAGCATTATTTTTAGTAAGCCAAACAAACCAATAACAACACAAGGAATAGTGCTGTAAAAATCCTTGCCCAATTGCTTCCATCACTGAAACAAATCAGTAAAAGAAGAGAAGGTGTTATCCATATCAACATTAATCAGCTGTTTAATCATAATATCTCATATATCAGTAATGAAACGACAATCTCCAAAAAGATGAGCAATGAATTCCTCTTTATCTTTACAAAGAATACAACATGATGACATTCTGAATCCTTTCATTTTAAGAATGTCATCAGAAGGAATCAAATTACGCAAAAATCTCCATATAAAGTAAGACATGGATGGTTTTAACCACTGATTCCAAATCCATTTCAATTGTAAGAGATGAGAAACCGAGATAGACTGAGCAAAGCACTTATAGACTAAGCAAAGCACTTTGATATAGAATCTTCCCATCTTTTTTTAATAATCAAAGTATCCTTCTTATATCAGTTATAGGTATCGAATCAATGAATTTAGCATCTTGTAAATTAACATTACTCAAAAGTTTCTCCATCATCCAGCTTTCTCTACACCAAAATTGATTTGCATTATTATGTATCATAAGGTCCTCCATAATGATCAGCCAGAGCCCCTTGCCCCAACCAATTATCAAACCAAAGGAGCATTGTCCATTACCCAAATCCCAACAAAAGAAAGTTTCCGTGAGCTTAAAAACTTTAAGTATTTTTTTCCAGATGAATGAATATCTTTTTAAGGAAGAGATAGATAAAGGATGTTTTTCCCCACAATACTTAACCTTCATTAAAAAAGCCCATAAAGAATTGTTCAATCTAAACCGAGACCATAACCTCATGTAGTTGATTTTAATAGAGTCCTGAATATTTCTAAAACCCAGACCACCCATATCAAACGACTTACACAACTTTTGCGAACTCCTCAAAGGAATATTATTCTTTCCCAAACCATCCCAAAGGAATTTATTAAACAGCCCTTCAAGCTTCTTAATAATCCCCTTAGGAATATTCATAACCTGTAAAGAATAAAGAAGCAAGCAGCAAATAATACTTTTAAGAATAATAATTCTACCTCCATAAGAGAGAAATTTATTCTCAAAAGAAGATAGTCTCTGTTTAATTTTATCTATCATATGCAGACAAGAAGCAAATATTATGTGACCTTTATTCAGTTCGAACCCCAAATAAGGTATAGGAAGTGTGGCTTTTTTACAATCCGTAATATCAAAAATCTAGTTCTTAGTGTTAGAAGAAACCCTTTTAGAACAATAATAATAGCATTTAGAAGTATTGAAATTAAGCCCAGAAGCATCCTGGAAATGTTGAATAATCCCCCAACGAATGGTATCAAAGGCTTTCTTAATTTCAAGCTTGAAAATCACACTGCCCCCTTTATTCTTCAAATCAAAATCCATAAGAAGTTTCTGAATAGTCAATGCATTATCACAAATATTCCTCCCTTTGACGAAAGCAGATTGATTATTGGAAATGATATTATGAAGGAAAGGATGAAGTCTGTTAACAATAATTTAGAAATTATCTTAGACACTAAAGTATTAATACTGATAGGTCTAAATTTATCCCAAGATGAAGCAACATTATCTTTGGGAATAAGAACAATATTAGAAGACTTAAAATATTGAGGTAAATCCACCCCACAAAAAAAATCCTGAATTGTATTAACCAAGTTAGGATGAATAATCTCTCAGTTTTTCTTATAGAACTCAACATTGAAACCATCAGGACCCGCAGCCTTCCCATCCTCCAAAGACTCCACAATATTCCTAATTTCCAGGGTGTTGGGAATACAACTAAGACTATGCTCTGAATCATCCAACAAAGGACTATATAAGGCAGTTTTAATAGCTTGTAAAGGACTTCCATCAGAAGAAAAGATATTAGAAAAATAAGTAATACCATCCTTGGAAATATCCTCCTATTTAGTTAAGATAATACCATTACCGCAATTAATCATACTAATATTATTGTGACGTCTCTTATTATTAATACAAGCATGAAAGTAAGCAGAATTTCTATCCCCTTCGAAGAATTCAATCTTGTTGGATTTTTGAGCTAGGAAACATTCCTCCTTCAAAATAGCATTATTCAGCTCCTGTTGACCTTGAAAAAGGACTTCCCAATCAATCATTTGATTGGCTAAATCCAATTTCAAAGCCTTAACATTATTTTCTAGATTTTCAATAGCAAGATGAATATTTCCAAACACCTCCCAGTTCCATTTTCTACGCCTTTTTGCTAAATGTTTTTCCAAAATCCACAGCTTATACCCGTAAGTACCAACAGCAGAGGTCTTCCAGCAATCTTTAAGAAAATCATAAAAGTTTCTATGAAGCATCCACACGTTATAAAAACAAAACCGATAAGAAATCTTATAGTTAGCATTCTTAGTCTTCAGAATGAAAGTTTTTGAAAGATTTAAGAGATTGTTTCTTTGTGAAATAAGGAGAATGTTAGGTTTTTCTCGCATTTTTTAAAACTTGATTAAAATTCATATTGTTCATATTAAGTTTTTTTTAGTCCCTGCCCTCTTCTCTTCGGGCATAACATTTTTTTTATTATTATATTTTTGTTATTGAAATGGATGCACTTTCAAGTTTGATTGATTCTCAAATGACTATTATGAAAAATGATATTACTGATAATATTTCTCATTTAATTGATACTGATGATCTTCTTAATTTCGGCAAGACTTATACTAATTTCATTACTTGCATTACTAATATCATTAATGTTTTTAATAAGGCCTCTAATCTTCCATTTAATTTTTTAAATTTGTTAAATCTTTTTCTAAATTAGTGCATATTTTGACTCCGGAACAAATTTGTATTTTTGTGGTTTTAATATAAAAAACTTAATATGGGTTATTGGCATAAACTTGATAAACTTTATTCATGATTAGTTGGTTGGAAACGTAAGCTTTGGTCTTCTTCCAAATGACTAAAATTAAGCAAGTTCGTTATTTGGAGTCATTTTTATTATTGATTCAATTCTACTATTTGGCTATAGATTTGAGGAGAATCACATATATCATTAGTAATTATCTCCATTATAATGAAACTAATAAAGGGCTTCATATTATATCTTGGAATAAAGTTACCTTAGTGAAGCAAAATGGAGGACTTAGTCTTTCTTCTTTGGATGCCATTATTGTTATGCTAAGTCCAAAATTATTTGAAAATTTTATAATTCTAATTCTTACTTTTCAAGTTCGTATTTAAATCATTATGGTTTTAATTGGGGTAATTCTCGTTCTTCCTCTATCATGATCCTCAGTTTTATGGCCCTTCTTAACTTGAAAGAAAATTTTGTGGAATTTTTTTTTCACTTAGTTTAGTTTACCTTATAATATTAACCTTTTTGGCATTATTTTTAATGGAACTTGAATTTTTTTCTCAGCATATCATAGATTTTGATCATTGCATCAATGTTATATGCAATTGAACATTTATTCTTAAATTTTTTTCTATATACATATGAGGCCTTATCAAGTGTGGATTGGCATAAACTTGTGTGGTTTAATGGTCATAATATAAAAATTGATTCTCATATTTTGAAAATTGTTCAACAAGGTTTAAAGACTTGTGATATCCTCAGCTCTAGGGGGTCACTGTTAATAATGTCTGTGTTTTGTGTATATAAGCATAAAAACACTCTTTGATTTTCTCATAATATCTCTTTTATCATGCTTTACTTAATAGTTGTGTTCATAATGATAATTTTTTCATTGTTCCAAGCAATATTTTTAAAGTTTTATATCATTCTGATAATATTTCTTGTAAAATTCAATAAAGATTTCATTTATTGAAAACTAAAGCTACATCTTCTCATATATGATTCGATAGAAGAAAAAAAAATGTTTTTTTATGAATTAAAATACCTCTATAAAGATGTTTATTGAATTTATTCATTGGATGATAAAAGATGAGCGCATGAAATGAAAGTTTAAAAGCGTTGTTCCTTCTCACTTGAAGGAATTTTTGTCAATTTTGGCTTCCTGAATTGATGATATTGGTTTGTCTTGTCTTTCTATCTTTCTACTCCTCTATCTTCTTTTTATCTTCTCATGTTTTTTATGAGGTTTGAATGTTGTTATTAAGTTGTGATGGTTATCCAAACGTTATGTTGGGAGTCAGTTGGCATGCTTGGATTCATAGCTTCGTTTATCTGTTTCTTATCTCTTTTGCTTAAATTTTTCTTTTGGTATTCTTATTGATTCATTTCTATTGTTTCGATGGAGTTCAAATATTTTTAAATTCGTAGCTACTAAACCAACGTGGAAATTGGTCTTTTTTTTTTTTAATTCTGATTGAAACTTCTTTTATTATTTTCATATAATCTTTCCTACCTGTATCGAGTTCCAATATATATGATGTTAGTCTAAGCTCATATTGCTTTGACTTTTTACTCTTTCCGCAATTTCCTTTTTTTTCCTACTAAAATTTTAATTTTTGGGATTACATTCACGTTAATATGAAACCTTCTGAACCTATTTCCAGTCTTCTCACTTAAGGATTCTTTAGAACTTGGACTGCTTATTTTAACTTTGAAAATGTTAGAGCTGGAGCTCAGTCCCGCTCCCGCTCGCGTCGCGACCCCAACCCTGCTTTTGTTCCCGATAGCGAAACGTCATGATCCCCTGTTGTTGCGAAACCGCTCCCCCCTCCCGCTCGATTGCGAAAGGTCGCGATATTGTTTCCGCTTCACTGTCGCGAAAGGTCGCGATATTCGCGAAATGACGCTGACTCCCGCTTCCTTAAAGTTTTGAATAGAAGAATAGACGGTTCTCTTTCAGATTAAGCGAAGTCATGGTTTTGAGTTCTTCTTCGGGCTTCCTCGGGATAGAGGAAGAGATGCAAGGTGTAGTGCCTTGCGGTGAAGGAAGAAGAAAGAAGAAGATGATTGTTTTTCTTTGCGGTGAAAGAAGAAGATTATTCTCCCTTTGTGGCTTGTGGTAGAAGAAAAATTGGTTTTATTTCTCTTGTAAGTTTATCTTTTTCGATGTATCTCGGTGTAGAGTTTCTTCGGTGTATCTCGGTGTAGAGATAGAAGAAAAGAGAGAGAAGAAGAAAGAGCAACGAAGTGAGAGATTTCTCTTGTAAGTCAAGATGGTTGACTGGCGAAAATTCCTGAAGAAGTAAAATCCTCTGCAACTCCGTGGATGTGGGCAATTTGTCGAACCACGTAAATCTGTGTGTTTTTTTCTGGTGTGATTTTTTGTGATTCTATTTTTTCGCTTCGTCGATCGTTCTCCTATTTGATTTATATGTATAACACATCAACTAGTGTATATCTTATCCCAAGAACTCGTATCAGAGCTTTGTTCAGATCTAAGGAAGAATGATGACTACATATGAAGTGAAGATTTCAGAGATCGAGAAATTTGATGACACGAATTTTGGTTACTAGAGAATATAAATAAAGAACTACCTCTATGGGAAGAAACTTCATCTTCTGTTATTGGGGAAAATACCTGAAATGATGGATGAGGCTGGATGAAATTTGTTGGATCGACAAGTTCTGGGGGTTATTCAATTGACGCTAACGAGGTCCGTTGCACACAACTTCGTCAAGGAAAGGACGATTGTAGATTCTATGACAATCTTATCAGTATATATGAAAAGCCATTAGCGAATAACAATGTGTACTTGATAAAAAAGTTATTCAACTTAAAGATGGCCGAAGGTGTTTCCGTTGCTCAACACCTGAATGATTTCAATACTATCATAAATCAATTGTCCACTATTGAGATTTATTTTGAATTGATTTTGATGATGAGATAATGAGATAAGTGCGTTGATATTGTTGGCATCGTTGTCAAATAGTTGGGAAGTCATGAGGATGACAGTTAGCAGTTCTGCAGGTAAATTTAAACTGAAATGTGATAATATTCATGATTTGATTTTGGCTAAGGAAGTGCACAGAAAAAATTCTGGATAGTTCTCAGGTTTGAGTTCAACATTGAATGTTGATTTCAGATAGAGATGACACGACATAAACTCAAATAAAGAGAGATCAAAATCAGTTTGGTCAGCAGACAACCTACTGAAATTGTGGCAAGGACAATGTTGGCCACATAAAGAGGAACTGCATGAATCCCAAGAAAATGGAGAATGATAACGCAAATGTGATATCTGAAGAAGTGCATGATGCACTATTACTGGTAGTTCATAGTTTTGTTGATGATGGAAGTGAAGAGGAGAGTTGGTCTGGGACACCCATTTCTATTGTTCCACAAACAGATGTTGAAGAACCACATAGCCATGAAGAAATCTTGCAATATGAAAGTTCGAGCAAGTGAGAGCTGACAAAACCTCCACAAGGGACAAAGACATTACACAACAAGTGGGTGTAACAGGTGAATACTGAGCTTGATGGCAGTAAGAGGTACAAAGCTAGACTTGTTGAAAGAAGCTTTCAACAGAGACATGATATTGCTCATGCAGTGGGAGTTGTAAACAGAGACAAGAGTAATCCAGGATATAGCTTGGAGGTGAAAGACTATTTGGACCCTACTGATATGTTGACTGAGGGTGTTAGTCTTGAGAAATTGAAGTTGTGCACAACTTCAGTTGGTCTTCTGGAGTGAAGACAACACTTTGAGTTGCAGAGGTGGAAGATTCATGTTTGAATAAAAAGGGTGACTCCGCCAGTGGAGGATATCAGTTTGAGGAAGAAAATGATGTTGCATGTGTATCGTTCTCTAGGTGGAAGATTGTTAGAGCTGGAGCCCGATCTACCTCCTGATTTCTCGCTTTCGCACACGTCGTGACCCCAACCTTGCTTCCGCTCCCAATCGTGAAACGTTGCGATCCCCTGCTGTCATGAAACTATTCTCGCCTCCTGCTCGATCGGGAAAGGTCGCGATACTTGTTCCCGCTCCACTGTCGCGAAATGTCGCGATATTCGTGAAATGACGCCTCCTCCCGCTTCCTTTAAGTTGTGAATAGAATAAGAGACAGTTCACCTTCAGATTAAGTGAAGTCACGATTTTGAGTTCTTCTTCTGCTTCCTCGAGATAGAGGAAGAGTTCTTCGGGTTTCCTTGGGATAGACAAAGAGCAGTGCAAGGTGTAGCTCCTTGTGGTGAAGGAAGAATGGTGAAGGAAGAAGATATAAGAAGAAGAAGATTGTTCTCTTTTGACTTCTTCTTGGTGACATGTGGTTGAAGAAAAATTGGTTTTATTCCTCTTATAAGTTTATCTTCTTCGGTGTATCTCGGTGTAGAGTTTCTTCGGTGTATCTCGGTGTAGAGAGAGAAGAAAAAAGAGCACCGAGGTGAGAGATTCCTCTTGTAAGTCGAGATGATCGACTAGTGTATATTCCTCAAGTAGTAAAATCCTCTGCAACACCGTGGACGTAGGCAATTTGTCGAACCATGTAAATCCGCGCGTTTTTTTCTGGTGTGATTTTTTCTCGTTCTATTTTTTTGCTTCGTCGATCATTCTCCTATTTGATTTATATATATACTACATCAACTGGCGTATATCTTATCCCAACAGAAAAAGTGAAATAAATCTTTTTATGCCTTAGGTGAGCTGACATATATGTAAAAATTGAAATTTAAATGTTACATATTGATCAGAGGAAAATATGTCGAGATTTTCATACATATTTTATACTGTTTTTTATGATATTACACTTTAAAGAAAATTAATTTTGATATTTTGTTGCATGAATGATGAAATAAGATTGTTGGAGCAAAAAGATGCAAAAAGGAGCGAATTTGGAGCGAAAATGGCCAAAATGTGAAGAATTGAACTAAGGCGCCGACGGTGCCATCGACCCCGCCGACGACAAGATTTTCCCGAGACTCTAGAATTAATTCATTAAGAAGGTCCGCCGACGGCGCCCTTGAGGCCGCCGACGGCG
>NW_018164503.1:669042-669500 GCF_001263595.1 Phalaenopsis equestris | reverse complement strand
GCGATTATGTCCAACTAGGCTTTGGATGAGGACAAATTTTGAAGGGATGCTTAGGCAACTCTTGGGAAAGCTCATCCACAACTTTAAAAGAAGATTTTGGCCGAAAATTAGAGAGGTCTTGGATGTTAGAAAGGTCCTGAAGAAGAAGGAGGCTCAAAATTAAAGTGTGAAAAAGTGTAGAGAGTCTAAATTGTGAGGAATTCTTCGAGAGATTGTAAGAGTGGAGGGAAAGGGAGAGATTTTTTCTTCCTTGCCGCTTCGAAGAGGAATTCTGTGTGCTGTAAAGAAATGAAGAGATTTAGATGAACTTCGAGGAGTTTTCTTGAGGAAAAATTAGAGATAAGTTTATTTATTGTTATAGTTTGTATGACTTTGCTTTTATATATGAATTCCGAGTTTTGTTGTGTTTTCTCCATGAGATCTGAGTTGTTTTCTCTGTCTTTCTCCTTGTCTTGAGA
>NW_018164503.1:663004-669026 GCF_001263595.1 Phalaenopsis equestris | reverse complement strand
CAACTAAAGTGAAGATTACATCCAAGATTCAGGGAGGTCAAAGCCCTTGGAAGTTGGGTGCAAATAAATAGGAAAATAAAATTATCAGACGTAGAATTGGAGATTTTAGAGTGACAGACTAAAATCCCCAATTCAGTCATATCGTTTGGGTGCTGAAGTGTAGATGTTAGCCCTCAGGCGAGGGAAACGTGAGAGCTCCGAAGTGAGAGTCGGTATCTTCCCAGCCTAGCCGTAGATTCAGTAAACAAACGTAGGATTAGTTAATGTTCTTTATGTCTGGACCAAAGGGTAAAGAATAGGTGCTCCTATTTGACATAATATAATTTGAACTAATTCACTATAATTTCTTGGCAAGAAGAATGATGTTTTCTTATATTGAATATCACATTTTAACCTTCATTAGTATATTTAGTTATTTAATAGTTATTAAAATTACATATTTATTTCAATTGTGTATTAGTAACAGATAAGCAAATTGAACTTCGTTGTTGCAATTAAAGTATTACTTTTTTAAAATCTTAGTTCGTAGTTCTAATATTACTTCATGTGGGATCAATATCTGAGACTTCATTAGAGATCTATATTACTTGAGCAATACGTGTACTTGCGTTGATAAATGTGACTTTACAATTATTGAATATTTATTACGTCCATATTTATCGAATCTATAACTGTAATTAAGTTTTGGTACATTACTGAGAGATTAAATCTTTTAGCAGTAATATTAAATACTTATATTTTTAAGTATATATAAAGTTACGGTCACATATGTAAATACAAGGGAATTGAGGGTTGCGCAAGTAAAATTTCCTATGTTTGAATAGGATTTTTATTAACTTGTATCGGTGAGTTTGTATACATCCCTAACAATCTATATTTAAAATAAGCTTATATGATAAGCAGCGTATCTGATAAGTAATAAGAATAGGGTTAAATATACTAATTAATATTGTAATTTTGTTAGCTAATTACAAACATACTTAATTCTTGGCTAAAGAAATCATATCTAAATTAAATATCTTTTATATAGAAATAGAGTTTGATAAGTGGGCCCTTCTTTTTAATAACTTAACTGTTGCGGACCCCACGGCATACTCGAACGTGCGGGGTCTCTTCTGTACATGAAGCGTATGAGTGCCACGCGTCGATATATATAATCTGCCGTGCGGCCCGCAACAGTTAAGCCGGCACCAACTTGCTCGATCAGATTTACACGTGTCTCTCAACTAGAGGACCGGCCAGGGACCCACAAGTCACTTTCATTATGCGCATCTACATCACGTGGCTTATGTCACGTGTCATGGATGCAATCGTATGTGCCCATTTGCAACAAGGGTAAATTTCAAAAATAACTTCCAATTATTTATGGGCTCCTTTCAGTTCCGAGATTTTATAAAATCCTCAAAATAGTTGAAAGACTTTTTAAAATTAGAATTAAAATAATTCTCATAAAAATTAGTAAATATAAATTTTAAAATAAATAAAATGTCAAGGCAAAAGTGAGGTATATGGATTATTTTTTTATTGAATTTTTACTTCTCAAATATTAAATATGCTGATATAACAGTTCTGCTACAAATAATATTACTATATACGAGTAGAAATGTCATCTGTCTATAAACAGCTGCAACATAGTTGTTTTCAAACTGTAAAAGATAAACAACCAGTCAGGTAATTCGGTAATTCGTAGCAACTACTTGGGGCAACAACTTATTCATAAGCTGCAATTGTCTCAAACAGACCATTAATCTTAGAGTTTTTATAAATGTTAAAATAATCCCCAAAATAATCCTTTTGGAGGATTATTAGAGATCTATTTACTATGTTGGCAATTCTAGAAACTTTTGAAAAATGTTCCATGTAAATAGTCTGTAACTATTTTGAGATTTTACTCATTTTAAAATAATATGAAAAATTTTATGGGGCGTTTTAAATTTAGAAAATAATTTAAAATTTTTATCATTTAAAATAAGAACAGGATATGGTAAAAAAAGCATCCCATAGGGCTTAAACAATGCACGAATTTTCGGTGAATTTAAGATGGATATGTAATTTACGCATTTTTTTTTCTTTTGATGATTTTTTATATTGAAAATTATTTAAATTTAGAAATAAAAATAGAATTTAAATTGGTGGAATTTACATACAGATACCCAATTCTTATGTATTTACTTATACCATTAAAATAATTCACAACACGTCATAAATATCACTTTTTTTTATATTTTAAAAATCAAATATTGTTAGATATGACTCATATACCATAAAGGGACAGATGCCGGAGTGGAGCGGAGCAGAGCGGAAGATTCTGTCCAAAACAGGGGAGTTTCCTTATGTGGGTTTGGGGTGTGGTACAGAGATAATTTGATTATTACATATTGTAATCAAGGTTTCATTTATTGTTCTGTCTAAGGTTATAAATAGATCTGTATATAACCCTATGTGTTATCTCATATTTGTTAGAAGCGGTGGAGCCCGGTCCACTATGCTTGGGTGGTTACTTTACTTTGAAGAGTCACACCTCTTCACAAATAATCACTCTCGTCTTCTTCTTTTGAGAAGTGAAACATCTTTTCGCTCCCTCATGTTCGTGATAAAAGCTTCGGATGACTCTCCTTGGGTTTTGTAGTCACGCTTTGAGTTCCTCTTCGGTTTCGTCGGAATAGAGGAAGGTTTCCTCGGGATAGAGGAAGAGAAGTGCAAAGAGAAGCAGAGGAAAGAAGAAGAAAGAAGAAGAAAATTGTTCTCTCTATGCTTCTTCTTGGTGGTTTGTGGCAGAAGAGAAATTGAGTTTATTTCTCTTGTATGTGTTTCTTCTTCGATACATCTCGGTGTAGAGAGAGAAGAACAGAGAGAGAAGAAGAGATAGAGCAACGAAGAGTGAGAGAATCCTTTTTGTAAGTCGATGTGATCGATCGGTGTAAATTCCTCAAGTAGTAAAATCCTCTGCAACTCCGTGGACGCAGGCAATTTGCAGAACCATATAAATCTGTGTGTTACTGTTTTCTGGTGTGAATTTTCTCGTTCTATTTTTCGCTTTAAAGATCGTTCTTCTATTTTTATTCTATATACCACAATTGGTTGGTGTAGATCTCGTAATAACAACAATATTTTGTATTCTGTACTTTTTTTCTGAATTAGTGGAAAAGCCGCCGCTCTGCTTCCGAAGACGTAGGCATCTTTGCCGAACATCGTTAAATCTTGGTGTTCTTCTGAATTTGTGTCGATTCCTATTCTTCTTCAACCTAATTTCTCAGCAAATATATACTTTTTTCTTAGAAGTGAAATGCATTTTTCATGCATAAATACAATAACATATAGGAAAAAATGTCGTTTAGGTGCTAGATATGTATTAAGCCAAAAATACATAAGAATGGAGTGATATGCATGCAATTTTCTTCATAAAACAAAACATAAACAGCCTTCTTCAAGTTGGTCCTTGATAAGCATCTTAATCATAACAAAATATAAAAGCAATTTATACTATTTAACTTTGAAAATATGTGAATTTATCTGAAATTTATCACATTGATGCTTCTTCCTACAGAAATTAATACATAAAATGATGACACCTAAATTGTTATTACAAAAAAAAAACAAAGATTTACATACATACCCCTCAATTCCTACCTATTTACATGTGTAGCACCTAAACTTCAATTTTTACATACAGGCCACCTCACATGTGCATGAGAATGTGTATTTAACCTCTTTTTTTTTTATTTTAAAATGGTAGTATTTTGAAGTGGTATGAATGATTTGGATCTATAAATGTAAAACTAAAGTTTAGGTGTTATATATGTAAATACATAGGAATTGTAAATGCAAAATGCTTCAAAAATAAATAATAAATTTAATCTAATTATTAAGGCAAATATGCATCGAAAATGCGTCCACGTAGATCCTAAGGAGGTCTAATAGTCCAGAAAGATGAGAGTACGACAAAATTGGGCTCAACGATAGAAAAGCAGAAGGCCTGACTTATCCGATCATATGCAGCCGTTAGAGCCAGAGCAAGCATGGGTAATGCAGACCGAGTCAAAAAGATAGTCAAATTCGAGTCGTTCTATCAGAAACAAGATAAAGAGAAATTAAAGTTGACCGTCGTGGAAGAAGCTAACTCGAGGGAAAATCTAGCCCCTCAACATCCCCAATAATAACGAGGTTGCTTGGAAGCTCCCCCATCTATTATTTGTTGTTGATAGACAAACTAATTCAACCAACCACGCCAATCCTATCGACCTGTAACCAATTGATCTCAGTCGCTTGGCAACACCGACTATGCCCAACCGATCGAATTGGCCTCGCCAAACCGAAGCCATTGAAGCCCAGTCGAATGAATAAAAAAATAAGGTCATATCTTACAAGAATAGTCCTTAAATTCTAGCTTTGGCTATAATATTCAATTAGGGTCTCATTTATTTTTATGTCTGAAGTAGTCATGTGTCAGCCTCTAATTATCCAACTACATATAAAAATAGAGTATTAATACGCACTTAAGAGCGATAATTTCATGCTTAATCCTTTAATTAAAATAATGCAAGTAACAATTTTTTTTATTATAAAAGCACATTTAATAAATTATGTCAAATAAATTATTATTATGCAAGTAATTTCTTTAAGATTATCTCAGACTTCCCGTTTAACAAAAACAGAAAAATAAATAAATAAATAAATAAAGCTTCGGACATGCGCTGTAACGTCATTTTTCATGCTAGCTGGGAGGCAATTTCGCGGCAAGCATCATTAATGGAAGATTTGCACACATACCCAGCAACTGCATTTAAGTGTGCCAGCAACCTGTTTCTTACAATGCATGAAAAAATATATTGATGTTGCACACCATGGCAAAGTAAAAAAGATATTTTTATAGAATATAAAAAATTTGGTGTGATATAAATATAAAATGTGAAGTTCTCAATTCTCATGTAGATTTTAATTTTTATATATTTATTGAGATGTTTGATGGAGATGTTCAGAGAAAATAAGAATGATCTACTTATGATTTTTATTAATTTAGAAAAAACTTACGATAAGATTCTAAGAGATATTCTTCTTGAGAAGAAAGGTATTGATATGACTTATATTCAAGTTATTAAAGATATGCATATAAGAGTTTTTACATGTGTTCGAACAGGAAAGAGAAGATCAAATTTTTCTCTATTTTTTGTTGGTTTTCATCAAGGAACGACTTTAGGCCCGTATCTTTTTGCTTTAGTTATGAATGGTCTTATTGGGCACTTATAAGAGGAGGTACATTGGTGTATGTTTTTTGCTGATAATATCCTTCTCGTGGATAAGACAGAGAAAAAACAGGAAAAACATAAATTGTAGAGGATTACTTTGGCCTTCGTTTGAGTAGAACTAAAACTGAATACATGATATATAATTTAAGTAGTAGTTCTCGTTACAGAAATGTATCTATAGGCGATCAATTTATTAAAAGATTTGAGCTTTTTAGATATCTTGAGTCTCTCGCTCAAATTGATGATGATATTGATGAAAAAATATTACCTCAGGAGTACTAATGTTTCAATACTCCAATAAGAAGGTGTCACATGATATTATGGTAGAAACATTGCATACGTGACACCTCCCGATTGGAGTACTGACCTGAGATAATATTTTTTCGATATTGGTAAGGATGTTATTAGTAGAATTATAGTTGGTTGGTTGAGGTGGAGGAATAAATTGAATGGAATATTTTATAATATGGTGAGACCTGCAATGCTTTATGAAGCTAAATGTTGGCATTTCAAAAAGAAGTATAAAATTAAATTAAGTGTTGCAAAGATGAGAATGATTAGATGGATGATTGATTTCACACTTGGGACTCAGAAACAAGATAAAGAGAAATTAAAGTTGACCGTCGTGGAAGAAGCTAACTCGAGGGAAAATCTAGCCCCTCAACATCCCCAATAATAACGAGGTTGCTTGGAAGCTCCCCCATCTATTATTTGTTGTTGATAGACAAACTAATTCAACCAACCACGCCAATCCTATCGACCTGTAACCAATTGAT
>NW_018164503.1:641517-662904 GCF_001263595.1 Phalaenopsis equestris | reverse complement strand
TGCCGTAACCCTGATTGGCACCGTAGCCGCTCCGAGCTCTGAAATTATCGTTCCGATAGTTCCCTCTTCCGGCAAGATAGCGGCCTCTCCCGCCGCCATTGTTGGTGTTGGTAACCACACCGTTGATGACTGAGGATTAAAGATCAGGATTAGAAGATTTAAGAGAATTTTGTTCTGAGTTAGTACTCTTATGTTGGGCATATATATAAAGTTTGGATGTTGATATGTAAATAAATAGGAATGGAGTGTAATGAATGTAAATCTTCCAAATATAAAATGGAGGCTTGCCTCGTGTTGTGGTTCTCTTCTCCTCAACAAAAGCTTGACGTCCTCCAATGGTTATGGGAGAAGACTGAAAATTTGCAGCCAAAATACAAAATATTATTTCAGCAGCACTATTTTCAATGCACCATCACTAGTCAGTATAATTCCCTCAGCATATAAGCAAAATCCGAAAATTACAAATATACCAAAACTGAATCAACATCATAATGAAAAGTTCAGTTAAATAAAAACTTACAAGTATGGGAACAATATATTCCAACAAGAGTTGGGAAGTGGAGTACCTTGATTGCCGCTTGCATGGAATCCAACGACTCAAACTCAACAAAACCAAAACAAAAACGCTCCACCTGAAAGACATGCCATAAAAACCTCCGCTAGCAACGTAAAAGAAAGTAAAAGACATATCGAACGCAAAATCAAGCAAACCTTGTGGTTTCTAACTTGGACACCACCGGGCTTGATTGGTCCAAATTTCTTAAATTCACCCGCAACCTCTTCAGGTGTTGTGCTCAAGGGTAAATTTCTAATATATATGGAATGTCCCTCAACTGCTTGTAATAAAAACAATGTTAGGGGGAAAAACAAAATAAAATAACATAAAATAAAGACAATAATGGCAATATTCCAAAAAACGCAGAGAAAATATAAGGATTATGGTTTGCGAAAATACCATCGTTTGAATTGTTTTCAAGCACGTTGTCGCCAGTACTAACTGTGGCCTCGAGTGTAGTGGAAGGCTTCAAAGAAGTGGCGGGCTGTTTCTCGGGGTTTAGGGCATCGAGTTTGGCAGGGGGAGGAGTTGCCTTTGGCAAGGAAACTTTCGTCTTAGAGACCGGCGTAGAATTCGACACCAATGGTTGGCTGACCTTGTAAACCTTGACCTGTAGATGATAAACACAAAAGAGTAGGTTTCAGAGCCATATTCTTAATGTGTAATTTATTCCATTTATGCAGAATAAAGCAAACTAAAACCCATTCTAGCCATGCATGTGAAGCCATGGGGAAGAATGTAAATTAAAATATATATCATAACTTGCACTATCGCATGCATGATTAGATACATGATGGACAAGTTCATCATCCATGCTCACAAGCAGGGTAAGAATCTATCTGTCTATCAGTAAACACGCAATGTCACGAAAAAACAGTTAAAATATGAAAGCATAAAAGGGAATTTACATACATGCCATCCAATTCTTATGCATTTACATATCTCGCTCATAAAATGTTGCTTTTTACATTAATACCACTCAAATCTTTCATATCACTTGAAAAATACCACTATTTTACCTTCTAGAAAATGAAATGCATCTTTCATGCATAGGCACTATGGTGTATATGTAAAAATTGAAGTTTAGGTGTTATAGATGGGTAAAAATATAATAATGCATGTAAATCTTCCAAACATAACATACATCCAAACAACCATATAGATATGTTCATGTATTACAGACGCTAGGACAAATACACATCCAAACAACCATAGATATGTTCATACATTTACCGATTTATAATCTGTCATGAGTTGTTGTAAGGTAATGGTTAGACTGCCTTTTCATTAGGGCATCAAGAATATGAGTTTGAATCACAAATATTCTCTTTGCAATGCACGAGCACAATTATGCATTTGTGTGCATTTATACAATATAATTTTATTATGCATGTATAAATTCAAATAAACAAGCAGCTATTTCGTCACTTTTTAATATTACAAGTAAACCGTACAAAATTCTATAAAACAGACTAATTCATTATTACTACTCAAAATGTATTCATGATGCAACAGTTGTTCATTTACTCACAATTGATGCATAAGACTTCTTAGGCTCATCCTCTTGAGACACAGAAACAGCAACTTCAGAAACCAGTTGTTCATCAGGTTGGATTACATGGACCTCTGGATCTGAAGCAACCACAATTGATACTTCTGGGGGATCATTTTCCATAGGAGGCTTGATAACTTCCTCAGCATTAACAACATCTTCTACAGTGTGTAAGGTTTCAGGTTCAGCTGAAGTGACCATTTGGGGCTCCTGACCCAAAGTCGACTCTGCCAAAATAATAGATTAAACATACATAATTTTAAATAAAACAAAAATTGAACACAATGAACAAATGGTACAATTAAAAAAACATAAAAAAAGAACATTTACATACATAATACCCAATTCTTATGTACTTACATATCTAACATCTAAACTTTGCGTTTAACATTTATGCCACCTTAATCTTGTATATCACATACTTTTTTAACTTTAAAATAGTAAAATAAACCTTTTTATGCATAGAAAAGATGGAATATATGTAAAAAATCGAAGTTTAGGTGTTGGATATGTAAATATATAGGAATTGAGTGGTTTGCATGTAAATTTTCCAATAAAAATAGAGCTGAAACAAAAAGGCATAGTACACAAATTATACCTGGTTCGGGAGTCAAAGCAGCGGCTGAGGCATCACCGTTTGTACCATTAATCGTGACTTGATTTGCTCCCCTAGGCTGACTTGGGTCTACAAACCTAAAAATATCATTTAGGACGACATAACCACCTTTTTCCTGTGGAGCAAGGAAAAACGTCTGGGTAAATTTGCGCCGGATATTATCCCTTCCCGTCAAGGAACCTGTAACAACAACCAATACACCATCCTTGTATGATGCCTGTGAGTCTGCAGTCTCTATCTCTGCAGTATATTCGCTGAAGTCCATTGACAAAACCTTGTCATTGATGGCCTGCTCCAGTGTAGAAGACAAGCAGAATCAGCATTCATCAAAAATTAACAGGCGTTTACATACAAAGCACAGAACTATCAAGTAATTACATATCTCACGCCTAAAATTTCATATCTATACACACACAAATCTTTAATAGTCACATCAAAATTAACACTATTACCACTCTTTTAACAGTGAAATACACATTTTCATGCATAGATTTAAAGCAACTATTACCACTCTTTTAACAGTGAAATAAACATAAAAATTTAGGGGTGAGATATGTAAGTACTCAAAATGCTATATATGTAAACATAAAAATTTAGGGGTGAGATATGTAAGTACATAAGAACTGTGTGCTAGGTATGTAAATTTCCCAAAATATAAAAGAGAATGCACAGCTTCTGAGAAAACAAAGAAGAAAAGAGTAAGGATGAAATTCTTGTAATGTAACTAAACAAAATTTTACTAAACTCATAGCTAAGATAAGTGCCTTCTACCAGGAAAGCATCAATTTTGCAACTACGATATTGTAAATCCAGAGGCCAATAATTTTAACAAGACAAAACAAAACATAAAAGCACTCAACTGTATTCCAACAAATATGAGACTGCCAACGCATACTTATTGAAACAATGATATCTTTGCTCTGACTGAATTTTGTTGCATGCTATCAATTTCCAGATGAATGCAAAAGATATTTTGTTAGATGAAGATCATGACAAAACAGTTATTTTAACGGAGATTTACATACCCAGCACAAAATTCTTATGTATTTACATATCTCACAAGTAAATTTTCATATTTACATACATAGCACTTTGGTGCATTAAACCTATGCATGAAAAGATGTATTTCACTTTTAAAAAGCCCTAATAGTGATATTTTTGTTGTGATATTAAAGATATGAGTGCTCTGTATGTAAATATGAAAGTTTAGGTGTAAGATATGTAAATACATAAGAATTATGTGCTACGTATGTAAATGCTCTTTATTTTAATAACATCACGTTCAGACTGGTCTGTAAGACCTTTAACTGCATTTAAATCGGATCATTTTGATGCATCTACAGCCCAAAAAAGCTAATGTACCAAACGTATCCTTTACCATACAATCACTTTACCAAAACCACCCCACAGGGTTTCAAATTTTCAAAATAAACTAGTAAATTGTTCACGTTTCCATTAAAGGAATCACTTATATTGTGTCCAAAAATGTTCTCTCAATGAGAAGACAAAAACCATGAAAGCACATGTGAAGCAAGCCGATGAAGAACACTATTAAAAAGAGATCATTAAGACCACCAAATTTAATTTCAATAATCTTTCTAAAAACCTTTCCTTTGGAATAAGATCATAGTCAATTACAAATATATATAAAAAGACAATCTTAACCAGCAAACTAAAAAAGAGAGAAATTAGACTACATTCGTACTTGCATTGTTGTCACTGATTCCATCATCCCATCTGAATCTGGACGACTCAAGATGCTTGAATCCTGATAAAATCTATGGACCTGATCAGGTGATTTATGAAGAACGAAATAGTATTGTTGAACAAAGGCACCCCCAACCTGCATGTTCATTTTTTTTAAGATAAATGATTCATAATAAAATATTTAGGGTATTAAAACTAATAATCATCAAGCAGCCTCGATCCGAGACCGATCAAAATGTGCAAGTTACCACTTGTGGACTTGGTTGAGCTGCACTTGGCAATGCCATATCTGCAATTAAACAGGATAATCAGCATAAGAAAACAGAGAAACATTTAAAAATAGAAGAAACGGTGTATATGTTCCTGCTCATCATTGCAATAAAACGTGTGATACACTAAAAAGTCATAGCCAATAAATTTATGTAACAGAAGCAGTCATAGCCAATAAATAAGCAACAATCAAGATTGAAAGCATGCAATAACTAAAGCGTTTTTATAAAAAAACAGGTAGGATAATCACCACCCATCATCACCTTTATACTGTAATAATCCAATCTTTACGATCAACTATAAAAATCTTCATTTTTATTCATTTCTAAATAGTATTTCCAGAGGTGTTCAACAAATTCTTTGTGAATCATTTTGAAGATATTTTATGCATGTCACCTTAAGATTACCATTGCTACTTCATATAACTTCATTATTAATCTTACAGACATATGATAATCTAATAAGTGGATTTTCTACAGTTCCTTGCACGTGCTAAACCACTCAAATCTAGTTTCAATTAATTTTTTATAAGTAAATGTCACTCCAAATGATTGTAGTATAGAATCATAATGGCAATAAAATAATAAGAGTGATTATATGCTGATCACCAAAAGACATTAGATAAATAAATATTACTTTGCATTTCATAGTGAAGGAAGGCTTTGTGGCTTTCTACAAGAACAAGGCCTCGTCGTTACGAAGACTTTATATTTCTAGTTATCCCTTTAAAAAATACAAGTAAAAACTATTGATTAAGACTACTCTATAAGCTAGACGATGATTGCAGATCAATATCTCATGATTTTTTTCATCTTTAGTTTGCATGGACATGGGTCAACCAAATTCAAAGAATCATGTCGATAGCAATGAATTGTATCATCCAAATAAGCCTCATAGACCTAGAGGGAAAGCTTACTGAAGAAACCAATGACAAGTCAAACTATGGCAAAAATAGAGAAGGCCTCGTCGTTACGAAGACTTTATATTTCTAGTTATCCATTTAAAAAATACAAGTGAAAACTATTGATTAAAACTACTCTATAAGCTAGACGATGATTTCCGATCAATATCTCATGATAACAAACCGGATGAATATCTCATGATTTTTTTCATCTTTAGTTTGCGTGGACATGGGTCAACCAAATTCAAGGAATCATGTCGATAGCAATAAATTGTATCATCCAAATATGCCTCATAGACCTAGAGGGAAAGCTTACTGAAGAAACCAACGACAGGTCAAACTATGGCAAAAATAGACAGCTTCAGGTTTATAGCTGAGAATTCTAGGGCTAGTCCTTCTACCGAAGATCATCATTTAGAGGAACATGTTGGAAAAAACAACATGATCTTAAGGGAGTTTGCCACTTGTTTGAAATTTTTTAAGCAGCATGATAGGCATGATCGCACCATCAAAAGGGAGTTCCCCACTTACTAGCATGAAAACTTTTGCTGTGAGCCATATAGATGCATTGATAATGATTTTCAAGGCTCGCCAACTTGTTAACAAATTTGAGGCACAAGGGTTTAACATCTTGAGTAACCAAGGTTCAAACAAATGGTTGAACCCTCTGGCCATGATCTCTTGATAAAATTACCAGGTATCAAAGCTAGGAGCCTTCAAGTAGCATGTTTGCTTAATTATGAGCAATATTAATAGCATAGGCTTTCTTGAAAACCCCTCTAACTAGATGGAGTGGTTCTTGCATGTTGATGCCATTTTAAGATAAACATATAATCCAAGCACTATAAAGAGTTCAAAATATTTTGCTCGGCAAAAGCTCAAATGTCATACATTTTGCTTAAATTAGAAAACTTGTCTTGTCGGCACATAAATCGACATGGCAGAAGTCTGCACAAATTTGATAAAAATCATTTTTATGTTTTGCATTTTACTTGCAAGTTATAGTTTGCGAGTGTCAATGATCTCCGACAGCCTGGTGCTACTTAAAAGTCAACCCAAAAACCTTGCAAGCATCATCTAATCAGCAATGAAAAATAAGAACAGCCAGGTTTTTATGGAATATATTAGTTCAACTACGGAAAACCCAATTCCCTGATTTATATTTCTTGATCAACTGTAATAGATAATAATAATCAGAATCCTTAACAAAATACCTTTAATTGAGCTATGAACCTAAGAAAAGACATAACTTGCCTACTCGATCTTAATTGTCGTAATAGTCTGGTACTCAAGTTACTCTTAAAATAAATAAATATTGACCACCAGTTCTGTGGACAGTAGACACTATCTTCTGTATGCAAAGCGAATAGGGACAGAATCAAAAAATATTTTATAGGTACTAAAAATTTGTTTTTGGAATAAGAATTTTTTATCTCAAATGAACGCAAAAAGGGTATCAAAATTATGTCAAGCCAAGCCACCAAGTCGAGAAAAACATGTATGAATAGAGGGCATCATGACTTAAATAAATTGTTCCATAGCACCAAAAAAATTATGTAAGTTTTCAAAATATTAGCTCCAACAAAAACAAACAAAACAAGGGAAGATTTACTTCCCACTAGATCAAAAATGATGTACAAGTAATAAACAATGCATTCTTGCAAAAATACAAAAATACAATTAAAACTTTCTGCATCATAACCAAAGGATCTGAATGCATGACACAAAAGGATTAAGTGCATCCCTTTATACCTTGCTCATTGGTGAAATCTATTTGCAGGCATACAAAGAGAACGGGAGTCGGAGAAGAGACGGAGATTAACATAGAAGAGACAGAAGGCAAGAATTGACTGACAAGTCATAGAACAAATGTTTGCAATCAATCAATAATTGGGAGTAGAACTTCACAAACTTCAAAACTAGTATGAAGCTCACGAGATTAGTAGTAAGAGAACAATCTCAAAAATTCCACAAAAAAAAGAACTAATATAAGATTGAAAACAACTTTTAATTAACACACAATGAGCATGAGACTGCATGTAACTCTTCAAAGACCTAAGTGGATACAATAAGCACAAAAGCATAGCTGCCCAATCGAGGTTTGTCAACTGCACATTCTTGAAGAATATTGAATAGAAAATAAGATAAGCTTGTCTAATTTAAAGCTTTTAATGGCCTCACATAAGTTTCTTGATCAAACCACCAATAATAAATCTAAAAAGTATCATTTCATTGAATATAAAAGATAATGAGTTTGTGACATGGGACGCTCCCGCCCGCGCCCATTTCAGCAGGCAAGTCATATACGTCGACTAGGTGTGGCCATTCGATCGGTCCAGCGAGGGCGATGGACCGAACTGGTCCAAATTCATTAATCACGAGACTCCCCTTCCCTTTCCACGATCATTTCCGCCAGTGCCCTAAACCTCCACCACTTTCTAGAGGTTGCAGCGCCCCATCCACTTCCTAGTCGTTGTTCGCCTATTCAAATCCCTTCCAATTCTTCTCCTCCTTTCCTAGGCTACCTCCCTCTCCCCTTCCTACATACACACATTCTTTCTCAATTCTAAGCGGTGGATTTTCTTTGTGATTTTAGAGTCCAGGTTTGCCTCTACGGTGTTCCCTCGTATGAGGGTTGTATCCAACAGTGGGTGGTGTTTCGGCAATACCTCACCTGCGGTGTTGACTACCTCCATACCCTTCTCCGTCGTCAGCAATCCTCCAGCTCACTCTTTCAACACCTTGCCTGCGCCTCTCCTCCCACCTACCACAGATTTTGTCGGTCTCCCATAGCAATCATTCCACCGCTCTTGTTAGCCCTTGTCGAACCTTCCAGCCAGTCGACCTCTCCTATAGGTCAACCTTCTAGCCAGTAGACCTCTACTATCGCTCTCGTCAGGCTATGTCGAACCTTCCAGCCAGTCGACCTCTCCTACAGGTCGGTCCACCCTCCAAAGGTCTTCCATCCATCTTTCCACCACTATTAGCCCCTTCTAGCAATCACTGGTTTCACTAGCCCTGCCCAGCAGTTCTTCAGTGGATACCCCTCATCATCGCGACGTATTCATCACCATTCAGGACTTTTTCTTTCTATTTCATGCTTAGTTAATTTATGTTTGTTGTTTTTTTATCACTTAATGTGTTATTTCAGTTGTTTATGTTTCGTGTCGTTTACTGTTTATGCATTTTCGTGTTGAGCGTGATTTTGGGTGGTCAACTTTGGTATCAATTTGTCTATAAATTTTGAGATGAGGATAAAAGATTATCAAGGGTAAAGAAGTCATCTTCCATGAATATACATTATGCAAGGATAAATGATTTGTTTACACAAAACAAACTTCGACTCTATAGTATATTAAATTGGAGAACCCGCTTGTGCCATAATAAAAACAAGAAATGCAAGATTAGTCTGAGCGCACCATACCTATAATCTAAAGCCAAAAGCTCGCAAAGAACTTAAATGCCGACCAAGCATTAGTATCAATGTCATTACTGCCAAGTTACATGCAAAGACAGGAAAGCAAAAGTGATATGAGAAAATCATATATGTAGACAGTTTTGTCAAGTGGGAAAAAATCTCTACAAGTAGTTGGAGTCAATTCACAAGAATAACACTCGCCAAAAGGTCCAAAGAGAAGTGGGGATTGCAAAATAAATGAATATACAAATATATGTCTCAACATGATAAAAAGGAGTTCAAAGAGAAAGAAAGCATAAACATGTATAGATTTTTTTTTTTCCTATGGTTAAATGAGCAATTATTCATCTGATAATGAGTATTGCGACAACTAAAAATCTATGCCTTATCAAAGGAAAGCTAAGATAGCTTTCCTCCACAATGAAGTAAAGGAAGATATAAACATGGTCCAACCAAAGGAATTTGTCAAACATAGAGAACAAAGCTTTACAACCAAACATGAGTGTAAGCGTATGCCTACATATATATTGCGTTCAGTGAAGAAATAACCAATCACACACTTGAAGGAAGTTTGAGATAATTCAAAATAGTATGCATATGACAACAACAAAAATTAAGACAAGCAAAAATATGAGAAAAATGTAGTAATAGAAATAAGACGTGAAAATGTTTTGTCTGATTTGAAATATCAAATGGCATATAACTAAATTCAACGCTAAGAGAATTCAAGAAAATTTTCATTTCTCATAACATAATTTCAAACTCAGGCACAAAAAATAAGCCAGGGGACTTGAATCCCTCACCTATTCTAGATGTGGGTGTAACTTAACCAATAAGTCGTAGCTTTGTGGTTCAACATTCCTGAAGGCATACTCATAAAAGACCAAGAACTGCTATCACGGTAAATTACAAGAAAAACATAATCAAATCTGTGCACAGCTAGGACTGCTACGTTGAAATTTAATTACTATTATCTTTATTGTAACATTGTGAATGGAACCACCCTAAAACATTGCAAATCATAAAGCAGTACTCTGCATAATATTGACTGATAATTTTGGTGAAGAAAAGGGATATTAATGAAAATATAATAGCACAAACAGGATAGAAAAAGAGAAAAAAATACCAGAACATACAAATAAAACATCATAGGTCAAACAAAACAAACTTTTACTTCAATACAACAAAACCTAATAAGCGCTGGAACATTTGAATGCCCAAGCAAAGTTATTTGCAAAACTTTTAAGTTCACATATGCATGAGAAATACTGAGACTTTTTTACAAACAGAAATAGCAAAATTTGGCAAAAATGGATACGTCAAAAAAAAAAAAAATTGAATATGGTTTTCCCGAAAAATTTAATCACACCTGCTCAAGGATACAATACAATTAAGCTATTCAAGAACATGCACTTTGCTAGCTACAGTAAACAATAACATTGGTGAGATTTAGGATAACAACATTTCAAAAGAGACGGCATGATGTCTGCTGCTAGCATTATCATATAAACACTAGTATTTAAATATGGACACATCAAACTTTTGAAGGTAAAAATAATCAATGAATGAAACTCTCCTCAATATAGGGTTCTAGTATTGGTGAATTTACTAAAAAACATCCTCATAAAGCAGAATTTACTAAATAGTGGGTCCGGAATACAAAGTTATGTTCTTATTATATAGGAAAAACAAACACATGCTCAAGCACATTAAGAATCTTATTTTTCCATCATAATTAAAACATATTTTAAGAATACAAAATGAGCTCCTTATTTGAACTGAAGTTAAACAATGTTATCAAAGAATTTAAAAAAAAAAAAACTTCTCACAGAAAAAAGAAAGCATAACAGTAAAAATCCTATGACAACTTACAGGAAAAGAAACAACTGCATGAAACAAAGGGCAAGAAGCACCTGCACAAATTACTAGATGAGAGGAGTGTTTGAAGTTTGTAACATCGATATTGCAAAATCATCCAAAAATTATGAAAATAGGCCAATTGCATACAGCTTGAGCTCAAATGACATGTTCATCAAGAGAAGCTCTGTTTAATGAGCTATTTTACGGCATTATAATTTGAAAAAAACATAGAATAAATAAATGGCGTGTGTACTTTTAGAAGGGATCATAAAGATCTCTAGGTTCAAAACCGTTTCTAGGTAAATGTTCATTTCCATGATTTTCTTGATAAGTTTGATGTATTCTTCCGCTATGCAAAAATATTTTCAAAGCCTTTAAGCAACAAGCATCCAAATAACCATCACACAATTAATATAGCACAAAAAATGTGATATGGATATTAATAAGAAGACTGAACTATTTTAGTATGGCTATTCCAGGGTTGCATTCCTAACCATACTTCTTTGTTGATCCTACAGTTTACATCATCATTAAATTTATCCGAATTATTTAGAGTGAGTTTTATGAATTTTCATTTTCCATTCAATAATAATGAGTGTTGTCTGAATTATAAACATATTCTTTACAAATAATTTTGAAAAACTTCTATCTGTATAAACTTAAGTCAAAACATTTACCTACATAATCCGAAATATTGAGAATGTATTTTATCTTCCCTGGTTCGGAAAATCCAGAACACCTGTTACATGCTGAATTTTTTAACATATTTTCTTTAATTTCTTACTTAATCGATGCTTAGTTATGCAATTATAATCTTGGTTGAACCAATTTTAGGTCAAGTGATTTGTCCCACAATACAGTGATAAACTGTAGTAGATTTATTATTAGTAGGGTAAAAGGTTCTTGCATACCCAAATTTTCGGTAGTTGACCTTCAATACTTTGTAAGTGATGAATAATGGTACTAAGAATGGGTTGTACTCTGATTTAAGTTATTTATGTTCAAGTAAAATTGAATTGTATGATTAAGCAAAATATGGGTTGTGGCTGAGCAGGAAGTGCCGCAAAAAAGAAACATTCAAGACTCCCCTACCAACTAGACTATTGTGCATTGCAGGCTACCACCAAGAAAATGCAAGTCTAAGGATATTTTCAGTATTTTGATGGAGCAAATCTTATTGGAAGAGCTAGTGAGAGCAACCCAAAAGAAGTTATTGGCTACCACTTGTAAATTTATTTGAAAAGTTACTTCCGAATAGTTATTTAAGCAACTCCAAAAAAATGTGGTGTAATGCATGTGGAAGACTAGCAGCCTAGCTGACAAACAAAATGCATCTCCCAACCACTTCTTGTTTATGCAGGCTTAAGAGTAGTGAGTTAAATAGATTTTCAATAAGTTGATGTGGCTCTACATAGTTGCTGTGCAACATGAGGTTGACAATGAGCTTAACAGTGATTCAACTCTCCTAGCACATCTATATAAAGTACAATTCTAACAAAAAAATATCGTCTATAAAATAGTTAGCAATACAGTGAGCTTCAGCAAAAGGAGTTATCAGAATAAGGAACAGGAATTAAAGATTATTCAATGGAGGGAACAACTTGTTATGGAATCTTAGCAAGTTCTTCTGCCACTTTGTACCTACACTTTTAGGTGGGAAAGATTATAGACGCAGTCAGATCTAGGATTTACTGCTCAATGAACTCTTTTATGGTAGTATCGTTATGCATGGCTTACCATACTAACTATTGTTGCATTATGGCTTGGATAGAATGTGTGGTGATTACTGTTGTGTTTCTATAGACTTTACTTAATTTTCATTAGATGGGCTAACCCTTCATCATATTGTCAAGTTTATAATGATCTACTGCACATTAAGTATGTATCTTTACATATGCAGACATGGATGCTACATAAGTTATCAGACAGTGAGATGGGTTGCCTCAATAGGCAGCCTTGTTAATGCTCGTTGAACAAACTTCTTGGTTGAATGCAGTGAACTTCTTAGACCGATTTCACTACAAGTTTTGTTCGTGAATTTAAAATATATGTGAAACGGCCTTAACCTTGGTATCAGATTTTAAAATATAATATTGGATATGTTGTCGACATTTGATGAGCTCTATTAACTTGTTTTGCAAAGCGTAATATTAGCTCATGCTTGCATTTTACTTGACATGTCTTGATAAGCATTATCTACACTTAGGCTTTGTTTGGCGCAACTGCAGCTTCTCAGTTTTTCAGCTGCAGTTGTACTGCCCTAAGAAGCTATTGCAGAGCAACTGCAGGAAAGCTGCTTTGTACTGCCCCAAGAAGCTATTGCAGAGCAACTGCAGGAAAGCTGCTGCGGTGAAACTGTTTGTCTGTTTGTTGCAGCTGTGTGAAAATAGCTGTGAGGCAGTTGTTTCTATAAAATTAATCGTTCTGCCCCTGTTTAGTAAATTTCTTTAAGACAGAATTGTGACACAATTTTATTTGATAATTCTGATGCAAAAATTTAAAATAATGATGAATTTATTTAATATTTTGAAGTAGAAATTCAAGATAAATATATTTTCAGAATCAAAATAAGTGAGAATGAAATTAACACTCTTAAACTTGTTTAATTCTCTAAATTGTGCAGTAACCAGTTCATCTTCATGCGAATGATGATTACTTCATTTTAAATAAGCCAATAAAGTGTGCATTTACATACATAACACACAATTCACTGCCTCGAACATATTCTTAACAATTTCAACCTATCATAAAATGACATTTGAAAGCATATTAAAGCTTCTAACTCATGTTTCCCACTCGAGTCTGCATTATACTTGCAAGCAAATAAAACACAATTTGAAGTACTAATAACAAACATTCATGGTGTGGATGATTGTAAAAAGAACATAACTTCGTAAAGAGTATTACATAATGCTTGTCAATATATACCAACAGTAATTCATTGAAAGGCAAAGCAAGCTTCGATTACCAAAGATTACCTAAAACCTGTTCCAAAGATCACAAAAGATTAATTTTATATATTTTCCCCATATCGAAATAGAATCTTTTAATTTAAAAGAACATAAAAAAGGATGAACTATTCTGCAATATCTTTATATGCACAAACTGAGCCCAACTATTTTTTTTTTATGAAACTATGGACAATCTCTTCAGAGTTTTGTATGGTTTAAGATTTTCAAGCACATTCACATCTGAGTCATTATTTACTAACGTTTCACCTCAATTCAAAGGATAAATCCTTGAGTTTCTCTTCTCAAATAATTTTGCAGTACAAGCCTCGATAGCCTCCTTCACATTTTCCATAAAACATATTTTTAATTTGCGCAACTCACTCGTTCGTTCCAACTCCCCAATTTTATAACCATTCTCATTTTTAACATTAAACTCATTTAGTTCTTGAAGTGGTACACTAGAAAATACATTATTGGGCAATTCCAAGTAACGCGGATTAGAAAGATCACTCACATTGCCAGGCAAGAAATCATCAGGGCAAAATCCCCAAAATAATTTGTTATAGATTATGAATCGCAAATGATAAAGACTACTTAGAGATCTTGGCATATGAGTGAGACGTACAAAAAGATTCAAATATGGAAGATGTCTCAAATCTTTAATAGCCTCAGAAATTTTTTCCTGACATGGAGATCATATGAACAACAAACGAATTCTTCTCGATGCTTCAAAAATTTCAGTAAGTACAGTAAGTATTTCAGTAAGTATTTCAGTAAAAAAATGTCCATGTCTTTCACTGGTAAGAAAAAGAGAATGTAGAGTTTTAACAGCTTTGGTCATTTTCAACACTTCTGAATTTTCAGTTTTAACAAATAAGTGTGGAACATTTTTAGCAATTTTGAAAGAAAAACATTATCTCCCACAAATCCGAAACAATCCTCTGAAGAAATAGATTTTGATAATTCATGTAATAAATCAAGCATCTTATAATATATTCTCTCATAATATTGAAACTCATCAAAGAAAAATTTTCTGACCAATACATCAAAATACCTTCCTCCAATATCTTCCAAGGTTTCTCCTTCAATAGAAGATTCCTGAATGAAACCCAATGCAATTCATATTCAGACTAAATTATCTTTATCAAATTGATGATCTTGTAGGAATATGCCACAAAATCCTTCTCCTCACCTCGACAGATGAGATCATTTTTAGGCAAGCATCCTGTTTCACGATCTTTGCACAACTAAAGCTCCAGCTCATGTTGCTCCTGCTTTGCGTTTTCGATGAGATTAAGGAAAGTGCTGACGTCAGTTAAAACATTATCAAGTTTCTACACAACCTTCTCCAGTCACTTCAAATTGGGATCCATCTTGAGAGCACGTTTGTGAATTTTCTTTGAAGAGCTCATGGTGGAACGCACCTTTTGCTGCTTCTTGTTTCTAGTAAGTTGTTCTTCAAGCATCATGTACTCAAGGTCATCAAGAACATCATCTGCCTCATCGATGGCATCTTGTAGCTGCCATATCCAGCTGCTAAGTGTTGGGTTTCGATCTCTGATTTGTGCTTGGGTGGAAGCAAAGACGACAGCTTGAACCTTAGGGTGGTTTTCTCACAGTCTTTTGAGCTCCTTCTTCATGCCCCTCTGCCATCTATATTGATCTTGCAGGTAATCAGAGCAAGCGTTGATGATCTTATCCATGATTGGGCCAACAAACCAGCCCGCCATGGCAAGGTTCAAGGTTCGATCATTAGGGCAACAAGGCTCGATCACGAGATTGGGGTCTGGGGAGTGTCGGGACAAATGAGGAAAAGCCGCTCAACAACGTGAGGTCGTGGGGTTGATCCCGCGGCCAGTGTTCCGCCTATTTTAGCGGCTGGGGGCCGCAAGCGCCACATCCAAACAGTAAATTCAAACTCAGCTTCGCGGTTTGGGGCCGCGCTGCGCGAAAAACGCGGCCCCAAATGGACTCTTAGGCTGCGAAGGTAAAGTTCCTAAGAGCATAGTCGAGAATATGATATCTACGTACTTAGTTTGACTATTCGGCATTTACTACCCAAAATATTAGATTGACATGGTTTGTTAAATTTGCATTCTCAAGGGGACAATGGTTGAACAGTATCAACACAACACAATTCAATGACAGGACCTATGATTGAATTTGGGCCGTGACAGAATGTCATGAGAGATAGCCTTCTCTAATATGATGTTTTCTTTAGGAATAATCCTATGCGAACCCAACTCCCAAAAAGACAATCCAATGAAAATGAGTATTGCAATGGTCTCCTGATAGGCTTCTATAGTGTAAGGAGAGAAGGAATGAGCAAAACCATACATCCTAAATGGAAAAATGTTCTTGGGATTAATCATTAGTATATTCTGATATAGCTATTAGATTAGATAAATCATTTAGTTTGGTTGAAGAACATGAGAGGCTCACAGTATCACAAAATACATGCACATACTAACTCAACCACCATGAGAATGGTATGAATGTTTGATTTTTATGGTAAATGGCGTAATGAAAGCATGGCATGCACTCGTGCAATTTCCAATAACATGTTTTATATGAATGTAACAAAAAAATTTTAAACCATTTTTTTTCCTCCCATTGTATATAGACTTTCCTTTCTTGTGTTTTAATTCTACCAAATGTGAACCGCAAGTTTGTCTCCTAGATTTGACCATCCTTTTGCTGGACAGAAATTTGTTAGTCACATTTGCAGCAACAACAACAAAAATAATGACAACAGAGACAAAGAAGCAATAAGACATCCATAGCAAGGCAGTAAAACAGTTTGCAAACAGCAAGCCAGCCGCAACTTTAGCCCAAAAAAAATATACTTTTAGTACCATAGGTAAGCTGCGTCCAATTACATAAAAGAAAAAAATTACAATAATCTATACAAAAAAATCATGTTTTGATTTCAAAACTATGCGTAAGTCATCAAATGCTGCCACACAACCGTAACTGAGCAATAGTTATAATAGAATAAACAGGATATAAAGGATGGAGAATCAAGCCATCATTACAGGACCCCTAATGTAAAAAGGGACAAAGAAATTACAAACAAACGTTTCGCCTCTTCAATCACTCATCTAAAATCAAACCTCTGTAAAGCAAAAATCAAATGAAATAAAACTGTAAAACCAGCGGTTGTAAGTGAAACGAGCAAAAAATCAGATTATCATAGTGCTATCCAAAAAAAAAAAAAAAACATTAAATGCCCCAGATAAAAAGTTGTTGATCGCAATAAAAGCATTGGTACGGAACAAAACAACAAATACTTCCATGAGCACGAGCGGAAGATAAAGCAGATCTTGAGGCAGAAGATAAAGCAGGCCATAAATAATATAAAATCTCAAATTCAAAAGCATCCTGCTTGACAAAACTTTCGAAAAATGAGCAAACCCTAACAACGACGTTCACGATTACAAAGTAAAGATAAACCCTAAACCCCTGCACAAGCATATAAAATCCAAGAGGCTAAGCCGAACATTACAATCCCTAAACAATCGATCAAACCATTACCCGCACTCTCCAGAAACCCAAACTTCAGCGCAGAAAAGCCAACGCCCCGTATTTCAAGAATGGAAGAAAAGCAGGTTTTCTGCTACCATCCAAATATCAACATCAGCAATATACGAGGCAAAACAAAACAAAAACAACGAAAGGAGCTCGCAAACGAAACCTGGTGCCAGCATAAATCATAAATGAAGCGAAGCATTCGCACCAGCTCCTAAAATAACATCGGATCGAAGAAAAATTGGCCAGAAGCCTCTTACCCTCTCGAAGACAATGACGGCAATGACTTGGCTCTTCTAGGTCGATCCCTTGAAAGCTCTCGCGGTAAAAGATTGAGAGAAGAAGAAGAAGAAGAAGAAGAAGAGGCGAAGCGACGAAGTAGGAGAAGAGACTCCGGTGGTCGCAGCTTAAAAAAAGGGAAGGTTTTTAATAGTTCAGAAAAAAGGAACGGTGTTCCCTCCACCCTATATCCTGTGCAGGCAAAGTCGTATGGATTGTGTAAATCGACATCTTGTCCGTTTAATGTGTTCGAAATTGCCGTAGAAGAAATTTATGGATTTAATGACTTAGATCTTGGCTGTTTAAAATAGATTGAACGGTTGATACATAAAAAGAGCTAGAAATATTGGTTGGTGAATGTTGAGGAGGCTTGATTAAATTAGAAAAATAACACTGGTACCTGTCTTAATTACAAAATTACTTTATTTTTATGAGGGAATATATGGCCTAATTGTTCTTTTTTATTTTCCTTTTTTTGGCAATTGGTTAACTTTGATTCAAACCGGCTTTGTGGATATTATTTTATGCAGTAGATGCAAGTGAAATAAAATATCATTTATGTTGGAATGGGGATATTTATATCAATAACATTTAAATTTTATGAAAAAAATCATCATTTGACACAAATTCAATATTTCTTTTGAGCAATGAGTATTTTATATTCAAATTCAATATTACATAAAACTATAATTTTGAAAAAATTTTAGTGAAACCAATCGTCTCAATGAGACAAAACCAGTTATATCAAATAAGAGTTATCGAACGACTATAATGCTTCTCATTTAGGGGCTACAAACAGGCTTGTTCTTTTCACTTGGAGGGGAAGACCTGAAAATAACTTCCAACTTTCATGGTTGTTGAACATCTTCGACCATTGCCAACCCCCCTACTCACCATTGTAAGTTAACTCGGCCAGTTAATGATGCATCGTAAAAAAAATGTAATTATGCATTTCAAATACGATGTAACGACTTGTCATGGCAATGTGTCCCATAAGTGATGAAACAAATAACATCGTATTAAAGTAACGTCGGTAACTTTCAACCAATATAGTAGCTAACCGCCCTTACCATCGCCAATCGGTTGTCGTCAAACCACTGTTAGATGTCCTTGTTTGCCATTGTCGACAGACTATGCTAGCTAATGAATTATCATGAATGCAACATAATGATGTATCTCAAATAAGTTGTAACGACGCATCTTAAACATGGTGTAACGAATAATATTATATTGAAGTCTAAACAATAACTCCCAGCCTCTATAGTTGCCGCTATCATCTACCGCAACCTGCTAGTCATTGTTGGTCGTCGTTGACTGCTCGTGTTCGACATTTTCATCGAATGATGCATCATGAATATAGTAAAAAGAAATATCTTGAACACAATGTAACGATACATCAAGCATATCACATAAATGAATAATGTCGTATTAAAAATCCGACAGCAACTTCCGGTGACAGTTGCTTACAATCGTCATACTCGATACGAAGACTTTCTCTAAAATCCTTGAGCTTTATCTATGTTGCACAAAGACAAATGCAATTTTTTTTCTGTAAAATTGTAACCCCATTCTCCTTGAGAGAAATAGTGTAATTGTCAACCATGACCTCTATAGCCAACTGACACTATTGTAGTCATCGACTGCGTCCTCTATGGTCGATTAACATTATTATGGCTTCCAACTACAATCTATGTGGCCAATTGACGCAATTGCGATCATCGACTATGGTCTTTGTGGCCTATTGAAGATATTATAGCTTTCAAATGTTATAATTGTGGCCAACTAACGATATTACATTTATCAACCACGAACTTACTGGTTGACTACAGATTTTCACTACAATATATGGCCACTAAAGTTATTATAACTACCAACTACAATTTATGTGACTAACTACATTTTATGTGGACAATTGCTACTGCAAGTTCCAACAATTGACTCTATGGATAGCTGATATTGTTGCACCAGTCAATTATTACCTGTGTGACTAACTACGATCTATATGACTTGGTACAACAACTACTTCCAACTATAATCTATATGGTTAAATATTATTGTAACTACTAATTATGATACATGTGACAAACTATGGCTCATGTAACGAACTGTGATCGTAGCTCAAACCATAATCTATATGATCATTACTACTGTAAATTACGACAATTGTCTTCGTGGACACTAATGCTTATCACTATGTTCTATGCGACCAACTTATGCTCTTACATTTACGAACTACAACCTATATACTCATTTGCTACTGCAATTTTCCATTATAACCTTTGTAACTAACAAACGCTATTGCAACTACCAACAATGAACTATGTGATCAATTACAATTACGGTCATGACTAGTCTTTATGACCAACTACAGTCTTCGTAGCTAATTATTACTATTAAAACAAATAAGCACATTTGTTATAGCCCAATTATGGCTATATAATTTTTTTTGCATTTCATCTTTTATAATTAAAAAGAATAGTGGACTTAAGTACTTACAATCACAAAATGTATTAACTTAACTTGGCCAAGCACCAAAATTTATTCTCAGTTCACAAAATTTTCAGGTGAAAAAATATCAGTGTCCTCCTTCGTTATATTTCTATTATTTGTTTATGTTGAATCTATGTGTAATGCTAATACGTTAATTATTTATCACTCAATTATTACAAATCTTTCAACACAAGACACTTTGGCGCCACTTGTAAGAAATGAAGTTCCGCTTATAGAAATTTGTATTTGCTTGATGGCTAAGAGACATAATATACTCGGTCTATTACTTGTCATTCCAATATACATTCTTGAAATTTGGGATGCTAAATCTATGCTTCATCATTCAATGATATACACCATCCAGCTGGCAAATGAAACTCATCTTCACCTCTTGAAGATTTTGTACAAAGGATGGACGGGTCCTAAAATGAGATCTTCTGACTTAAATGTGAGATGTGACAAGTTACAGTAGTGTATACTGTGGAAGCAATATTGCCTCAAAATCTGTCGGAGGGAAAGACCTAACAATAACTTATAGTTTTCATAGTCTTTGAAAGTCTTAGACCACCGTCAGTCCCGCCACTCATCATTGTCAGTGAACTTTGTTGGTTAATGATGTGTCATGAACGCAATATAATGATGTATCCCGAATATGACGTAATGGCGTGTCATGAGTATGTTGTGACAACGCATCCAAAATGGGATATAATGAATAACATTGGATCAAAGTAACATCGATAACTATCAACCTATTTGCAGCCGACCATAACCACCACCCACCGGTCGTCATTAACCACTATTAGATGTCTTTGTTTGTCATTGTCGACAAACTATGCTATCGAATGACATATCCTAAATACTACATAATGATGTATCTCAAATATGGTATAATGACACATATCAAATATGGTGTCACGAATAATATTGTTTTGAACTCTCAACGATAACTCCCGTCTTCTGGAGCTACCACTATCACTGACCACCGCTTACCGGTCATTGTTGACCCCCGTTGATTACTCATGCTCGACGTCTTCTACGAGCTTTTCTATCTAATGACGCATCATGAATACAATATGATGAAATATCCCGAATACAATGTAACAATATATCATGAATATCACATAAATGAATAATGTTGTTTTGAAATCCGACAACTTCCGATGACAGATGCTTACAACTGCCATACTTATAATATGATTAATTTCTCTAAACTCCCTGAGTTCTATCAACATCGCATAAGAACAAATGCAATTTTTTTT
>NW_018164503.1:612002-641298 GCF_001263595.1 Phalaenopsis equestris | reverse complement strand
TTTGCATTAATGATTGTGATCATTGGGGCGGTAGGAGGTCCTCGGGATTGTGGTCAACAAACCGATACACCAATTCGTCGCTGGATCAGAGGACGTTGGCCACAATATGCTGGCGTAGCATGGGGAAAGACCACACCATCTTTGTGTGAGACTACGATAGGGAAAATCCGAGCATGACTATGCCAGAGTAGGGCATGACCGCACCCATATACTCCTTGGCGGAGTTATAACTAAATCTGGAGCAACCACATCGAGGAACTTCTGGACACGGCGACGCTCAGGCCAGACGCGACCACACGGGTCCCAGAGTAGGGTGGCATGTGTTGAGTCGAATGTGAGTAGGCTAACAAAAAAACAAGTCAACTATAATTAATAATAAGAATGTCTTTAAAAGAAATTAGCAAACTCGATCAATCTGAACCCTATATAACCTTTGGGTTAGGTAGGGGAAAGATTTATTAATTTAAATGCAGACTCATCAAATTTCTAAAATTCCTTTATTTAAATAATCAAATCAAGCTTAAAGCGGTATTTCAATCAACCAAATTTGTATATTACTTTGCCCAAAAATATTGAGACAACTAATGCGTCATCAATAAATTTTCATCATATTGCACGAATGATGAGGTATTGCATGAATTTCAAGGTAACCTTTTGTGCAGAAAACACTCAACCTTCGGTTAAAATTCATATAAAACTTCAAATTCAACAAACATACTTTCGACTTGACCAACTCAACGAAACACAGCAACAAAACTAAAATAATTCCAGTATGAGTGAAATCAAGCTCGAATTAGGGAATTAAACCTTAGTTGATAGTTTTCAATGCATAATCAGAATGACAAATGAAGTTCAAATTTCACAAGCTCATTGTCAAATCGATTATATTTGCGAGATGAATCCATCGAGATCAATATCGTTCAATTATGATATGACCAAGACACTCAAACGTTTACTAAAAAGCGTACAATTACTTGAATACCTCTAGATTAGTCAACGAAGTTGTATGAACTCCTTCCTTATTTACAGATGAAACTTAATTAGACTATAAATATGGTCATATGCATTTTTGAGAGGGAAGGTAGACCTTGAGCTTAAAGAAGATTGAAGCTCAAAGATGAGTTAAAGTTCAATGTTGCTTCTGCACTGCAAATCAATCGAATGTATCCCACTCTTGCAGTTGCCGACCACTACCAACCATCACAAGCTGGTCACCGTCGACAACCCTTAACTTGTTGCGGCGAAGCTCCGAGCAGAGTTAATGCTTGTGTTGCGGAGCGACAAAGCACCGTGCAAAACAATAACCAACGCAGTGACGTCAATAAACATCATACATAGCAATGCAACATCCTAAACGTCGTGTCAACCCCGAAGATGGTGTATCAAAGCTCCAACAACTACTCATCACTGCAACCGCTTCCTACATTTGATTAACAAGCTTGTTTGTGCACGACAATTATAACTCGATAAATTGTATAACCCTTTTCCACCCATGGGAAAAAAATGTTCTATACATATAACCATCAACTCATGGTATATCAATTCAACTAGGTCAGACATCGTGTTTTTTCCAGTTTCAAGCTGTTTCGCGAAAAAAAAATTTTGTTTCTGCCAGTCACATTTATTTATTTGAACATGTTTTGGATTTTCGTGCAACACTATGACTATAACTTCATACTATACCACTGTGAATTCTCCGGCACGATCCAGTGCCTTTTCTAGAAGCTTGATTAAGAAAAAAATTTAATAATAAAGTACATTTAACACCCATATATGTTTTTATTTAGAAAGATTTACATGCATATCACTTAATTCCTACGCGTCTCTATATTCAGTGCCTAAACTTTAATTTTGCATATACACCAACTTATCAATGCATGAAAATGCATATTTCACTTATAAGAAATTAAAATATTTATATTTTTTTTGTGATATGAAATATTTCGATTGTATAAATGCAAAAAAAAAAAAAAAAAAAAAAAAAAAAAAAGATGTTAAAAAACAAAAAAAAAAAAAATTTTTGGGGGTATACTTAATAACTTCATACTATACCACTGTGAATTCTCCGGCACGATCCAGTGCCTTTTCTAGAAGCTTGATTAAGAAAAATATTTAATAATAAAGTACATTTAACACCCATATATGTTTTTATTTAGAAAGATTTCCATGCATATGACTTAATTCCTACGCGTCTCTATATTCCGTGCCTAAAATTCAATTTTGCATATACGCCAGCTTATCAATGCATGAAAATGCATATTTCGCTTATAAGAAATTAAAATATTTATATTTATTTTGTGATATGAAATATTTCGATAGTAAAAATGCAAAAAAAAAAAACAAAGTAGATGTTAGACACGTAAATAAATAAGAATTTATGGGTGTATACTTAAACTTGCCCTTTTATTTCATTTATAAAACAACTCTAAATATATTATTTAAATCAATATTTATTTACAGGGCATTCATTGTATTCCTATTCTCTATCCAATCTTTATTTTCAATTTTTATAATATTTTATTATAGGGATAATTACCAGCATAATACTCGAGAAATTGTTACTTACAAAATCAAGCACATAAGTGATATTTTTGAACTATCAACTTAGTTTATTTACACGCGACACGACTCGATCATTGAAAAATCTTATAAAAATGAAAAATACGGGTTGGTGTTTTATCATAAATTTTAATATTTGAGCGAGAATTTGAAAAATGGAGCGCGCTAGATTTATAAATAGCAATATTTTTAGGGCACATGTATGTAATTTGCCCCTTCTTTATATTTCGAGGCACACTAAATTAATGTTTGATATTCTCTCCAGTGAATTTGCAATGCTTGAGATTTATCTCGAGCAGTTCTATTTTACTTATACTTATTTCTAAAGTATCAAAGAATTGTCGGGTGGAAATAAGTATTACTAAAGTATCAAGTTCTATTTAGAATTTGGTATATATCGTTTGAGTTATCTGTCAATAATGACACAAGTATCTTTTAATAACAAGAGAAAGATTAAAGAATTGCAATGAGTGTCCTTAGAAGCCTCCTTGGCTTCTTTGCACCGTCTAAAGATAAAAAAAGTATTACATCTGGAGTCCCAATGTAGAAATGCATAACGACTCCAATGAAATTGAACCACGTGTTCAGAGGAGGCGGGTCACTCATTAAAATATAATTTTTTTTTTAATTTAGTGGGTCTGTCGTGTGACGTGACGCCATTTTATTAGGGCCCTGATGTTTTTTTGCATCAAGACTTTTGATATAATATGCACAAACTTCATCATGAGTAGAAAGAGCCATCAAAATTGTGTATTTGACCTTCACTTTTTCCGCTATTTTACTGATAGTCGAATTGTCATGCCACCTTTATTTTTAGAAAAGAACCATCTTGGCCATCCAAAACGAACTCTTTGATCCTTTTTCATTCCTCATATGTTGATTAATGTTCGTATTGCCTTCATCATCAGCAGAAAAAGATGACCGTCATTCTCAACAAACTTTCATACCTTTTTATAATACATTCACACGTCGGAGAAAGACTCTTTCGTCGCTCTCTAACGACCTATGCAACAATCTAGCAAGATCTAATTCCGACCTATGATTTTGCGACCTTCGTCTTCATGCGAATCACCCGATCATGCTCTAATAGCATCCCTAATCTCTTAGAGATGATTCATTTATTCCCGTTATTCTTGCAAGTTCTATCTCTACGATAATGTTTATCTGAATACAGCCTCACCATTTCACCAACATGATAATTGTGCTATTTTAAACGCGATAAGAATGATTTTAGGGCTATGTTAGTAAATACAAAATTATAGAGGGGAGATATATAAATATAAAAGAATTTGTGATATATATGATAATATACCATTGCTCTAATATTTCTATCAACCAATCGATAATTGAAAACCTCAAAAACCATTGCTCTAATATTTCTATCAACCAATCGATAATTTAAAACCTCAAAAAGATCACTGCCAGGGAGCAGCGAGCACGGATGAACCCAAAGCACAGCCTCAAGGCCTAGCTAAATCGATGATGGTCCCACGTGGCAATCTTAACACCGTACATCACAAGCACCCATTCTAATTTTGTTATGAAATCAACCACGTAGGATGGTCTCAAAAGAGGGTACATTTGGCGGTGCGGCATATACTTCATGCTGCCTTAATATACAACCTCTATAAATACCCAGCCGCTGCTACTTCTTCGATCACTGCTGGTCTTTTGGTTGTACCCGTGCTTCTCTCTCATTTACTTTCTTCTCGTTTCCCTACCGTTAGGGTTTTCGGGGACAATTTTTGAATGCTCCTTGAGCCTTATCTCTCCTGCTTGGCTTGTCTTTGCAGCTTCGTATGCTTCTTCGGATCGGCTAAACCCTAGTTTTTTTCTCGAGGTCAGGCTGTTGTCTCACTATGCGGCTTCTTCTTTGTTTCGCCGTTGAAGCTCGAACTTGCTTTGATCTGGGGACTGTACTGTGAGCGGTCCAACGTGAAGGGTAGATGCCAAACTAGCTCCCGGCTGTTTGTTCGAGTGTATTCTATTCCTCGTTTTCAATGCAATTGAAATCTAGGGTATCTATTTTCCACAGCTGGATGGGAATCTTATTCCAGATCCGGTGGGTTTGCTAGTCCAGAAGTCATTTTCTTTCTGTTTTCTGAAAAATAGGTTGTTCTGGACTGATGAAAGTTTGAACATGAGTGATGGAGGCAAGCAGGGCGGGGCAGACAATGAGAACAACTCGTCCAAGAAGACAAAGCTGAAGGGTGGTGATGAATTTGGTCGTGCTATTTCACGGATTGCGGTAGCCCAGATTTGTGAATCGACTGGGTTCCAGAGTTCTCAGCGCTCGGCGCTTGAAGCTTTTGTGGATATTACAATTAGGTATATCTGTAGTTTAGGTAAAGCAGCACGTTACTATGCTGACATATCTGGGAGGACGGAGTGCAACGTGCTTGATTTAATACAAGGTTTGGAAGATATTGTTGGCTTGGCCCAGGGATTTACTGGCGGTTCAGATGACAGCAGGTGTTTGGTTGGTTCTGGGATTGTTCGGGATATTTATCAGTTCGTGAGCAGTGCAGATGAAGTTCCTTTTCCTCGGGCAATTCCAAGATTCCCAGTTGTTCAACCCTTGAAGAATACACCTAGCTTTGCTCAGCTTGGGAAGACCCCTGCCTCGAAGCATGTGCCTGACTGGCTTCCAGCATTTCCTGAGCTTCATACTTACGTGCACACCCCAGTTTGGAATGAGAGAACCACTGATCGCCGGACAGACAAACTTGAGCAAACAAAGCAGAGGAGAAGGGCAGAGACTTCCTTGCTTTCTTTGCAGCAGCGAATTGCTTGCACTGGTGAAGTTGGGTTTGTTCCTTCAGGCAATAGCAGTGATTCCAAGGGGAAACAAGTTGCAGAAAGTAACCCATTTCTTGTACCTCCTTTGCCTTATGACTCGAAGCAGGTTTCGGCTGTTGCCATACCGAAGTGTGATGTCACAAAGAAGAGCTTTTCGGTGCTTGAGACTTTTGCCCCAGCTATTGAGGCAGCTAAGGCTGGTGCCCCGGAATGCAGGGCCATTGAAAGAAGATCATTGCCTGGTAAAAGGGCACCTGTGCATTTTAGGATAGGAGTTGATAAGAAATCGATATTGGCGCCATTGTCTTCAGGTGTTTTAGGTAGCAAATCTGATGATTGGTTTTTAAGGGACGATCAGAAAGATGATAAGAAGCGTAGAGCTGAGATGATACTTAAAGAAGCTATGGAGAACCCACAGGAGCTCATTCAGTTGTAACAAAATAATTGTCTGCTTTTGTGGGGTTTCTTCTCACATGCAGATGGACACAATTTTCAGTGCTTCCCTTTCGGATCATATATTTTGGAAATTTGAGGTGTGTAGAGTTTTTTTTTTTCCTTGAGTAGCAGTCTTGATTAAATAAATTTTGTTTAGTTTTTGATTCAATGGGTTATGCTTCTTCTTCTCATTTTTTTGTTGTATTCCAACGCGGCTGAAGAGAATTTTTTGAGTAAAACGGATCTGTATATGTTTATGTTTTCTCTTGTCTGTTTCACACCAATAGTTTTTGCTTTTTTGTTAACTCATATTGCATTTAGGACAAATTCTTATTAGTAATTTTCCTGTTCAGATTTCTAATTTTTGGATGAATATAATCTGTGACAATGTATTGTCCTTAATGCTGCCATTTATTCACAATTTCTTTGTGTATAGCATGGGGACTTTTAATGGCTGTAGTTGAAGTCCATGACTTGCCTTTGACTTGTAAAGTTCAATTATGCTCTATGTTGGGTGATGGATCGTGAATCAATTTCTTTCAATAAAAACTTTTGAGCTAGTTTGTTATGGTCAACCGTTGGCATCTTTACACTAATATATCTTGTTAAACTATCTAATATGTTTAAACTGGTGACTCGTACGTGCCATGATGAATTTATCCCTTGTGAATCTTATAGCTTATTTATCTCTTTTGAGCTATCCACATCAAATATATCTAACCCTAAATTCATAACCCTCTTGGGAAAACAAATGCTATTCTTTACCCCAAAATATTTAGAAAGATTGCTCCAACCCGTCTTTGAATAAAATTGTAAATGGCTAACCATAGGGATCCGAACCATTAGAGCCACTTGCCTCTCACTCAACCTAGTCATTATTGGCTATAATACCGTAGGTAGGAAGAGTGGATTGAGAGGGGGCCAAATATGGGCTTAATATGCTAGTGCACAATTACAGCCTTGAAGGCAATATACCTCGACAATAGCAAACACAATAAAAGATTGAAATCAACTCTTGAAATAAGTTCAAAAAATTCTGATTGCTTTTTAACTTATGTTGTACTCAAACGAGAAAAGTTCAGATATTATAAGTGATTATAAATAGTAAGAGTAAACAATAAAATAGTTTTAATAATAAAGTCCATATCTTCAGCACAATGAAGATGCTAAAATATTTAGGAAAAAACAGTAAAAAAAAAGGAAGAAGAAATTATAATGTTTTAAAGCCTTTTCTCGTGGTGATGATTCATCATCAAATAACTTCATTGTATTTGCTAGAAGAAACGTTTTACAATGAAGATGCTAAAATATTTAGGAAAAAACAGTAAAAAAAAAAGGAAGAAGAAATTATAATGTTTTAAAGTCTTTTCTCGTGGTGATGATTCATCATCAAATAACTTCATTGTATTTGCTAGAAGAAACGTTTTACAATGGGTGAATCTGACTCAAATTCAGCGTGACTCTCTTATTTATCATGTAAATGATGATGCATCGGGGCTCTTATAGAATAATAAAAAAATGCATGATTTAATATGTAAAAACAATGTAATATGCCATCAAGTCATCAGGTTGGAGTAACGTTACATTGTGTGGATGAAAAGTGTTATGCTTAAAGATGATTCTTAGTATGATGATGTTTATGATCATTTGTATATTAAACTCTTTGCCATGTATTTCCCTTCTAACATATAAATATGTAGCTATATCAGGTATAGGCATGCATATTCAAAGATGGCTTGTCAAATATTTATGCATATGTATGATCAATTACTCTTAAGGCACATTGAAATCGAGAAAGTAAGTACAGACCTATGAAAATTCAATGATTTTCAATACATGTTGCTTTGTGGGCTTATTGTCTTGATCAGCTGGGAAGAGTGGATTAAGAGGAGACCAAATATGGGCTTAATACACTAGTGATCAGTCACACAATGAGTCTAGAAGGCAATACCCCTTGGCAATAGTGAATGCAATAAAAGGGCGACCTCAACTCTTGAATTAAGTTTCAAAAATCAGGACAACTTTAAACTTATTTTGCACTCATATGAAAAGAGTACATATATTATAAGTTAATAAAAGTAGTAAGAGTACATTAAAAAAAAAAAAAACCAAACCAATAAAGTTCATATCACTTGGTACCCCAAAGATGCAAAAATATTTGATAGAAAAAATAATAAAAAGTGAAATCTTCTTGTTTAAAAGTATGCTCTTGTGGCGATGATTCATCAAGTAACTTAGTTGAACTTGCCATGAGAAAAGTTTTTCGGTGTGTGTGTTTGACTCAAATTCAACAAGAAATTCTTATTTATAGTATAGGTGACGATATACGGAGGCATATAACATGGCCAATAAAAGATGCATGATTTAATATGCAATAACAATGTAATGTATTGTTAAGTTATCAAGTTGGAATAATGTCACATTGTATGAATGAAAAGTGTTATGCTCAAGGATGATTTTTTGTATGGTGATGCTTATGATAATTTGTATATTAAACTATATGCTATGCATTTCCCTTCTAACATATAAATATGCATGCATGTAACTATATCAAGTATATGCATATCCAAAGCTGGATTGGCTTGTTAGATATTTATGGATATTTACAGTTAATTGCATTAAGACACCTTCAAATAAAAAAAGTACAACATTTTTCAATGATTTTCAATAAATGTTACTTTGTGGGCTCATTGTCTTGATTAGCTAATATTGCAAAGGGTTTTAATGACCCACACACTTCTAACATAGATAGACAATATTTATATATCATAAGTATGTATTTAACAAGTATTTTATAGTCAATACGACTAGTGCTATTTTAACCAAAATATAATTTACAAGAATAAACTTTTTTACATTCAATGAATGCACACATAATTTAGCTTGAGCTATTATTGATTCAATAAGATTTGAGATTTGAAGTCGTATTAGAGCATATTTTGGATTGTGAAGTTTGGTGGCTTTGTTATCGGTCTATTTCCTCTGTCATGATACTTAAGAAGACTCAATTAAAATGATAAATGAAATAATGTAGAGATGAAAGTTTATAAAAGAGAAATTAGGAACTGTGGTGTTTTGCCCTAGTGAGGAGGCATAAGCCTCCACAAAGAAAAAAATCATAAAATTTAAAATATTTCATAAATATGATACAAAACATTAATATGTTGTTTTAGCTTATTTTCATAAATACAAATCATAAATTTTAATTTTAAATATTGATATAGAATATAAGTTTGAAATATGATTCAAGGCAAATATTCACATAATATTTAAATATTCCATGAAGCTCAAAATCCATAGTGGACTCATGCATACTTTCACTATCTTCAAAATAATTATTATATTTAATATCATTTGATTCTATCACTTGCAACTGTAAAATATTCTTCATTAAGTACATTTTTCTTTTTACTATCAATTAATTTGAAATCCAATATAATTTATAACAAAAGAATAAAATAATAACATAATCAAATAATCATAATTATATTATATTTTGACCTTTTTGATGCATTATATCAGGTATATTGAATATATTATATATTAGTAATTTAATATAATGTATTTTTTTGTATGCTTTGATCGAGGAACAAATTCAAACATCTCGAGGTGTACATCTCATATGAGAAAGGCGCAAACTTAACTTGTGACAAGAAGGCTTAACCTTGAGGTATTTTTATGTGCCTCAGTTCGAGGCGCAAGCCTCTAATACCTTTTTAAACAACGGTAGAGTTGCAGTAAGAGAAGATCATAAAGTACTTGTAGTTATTTCAAAACTAAAGTATGAACTTAGATATCAAATTCTTTTAAGGGGTAGTTATAAATCTGGTAAGTAATTTGAACTAGAAACTATAGGTTAAACTATATGCCTTCCGTTTTCATTTAGCAAAAACTCAAGCCTAGCTCCCCCGTAGCCTCAAATGCCTTTTTAAACAACGGTAGAGTTGTAGTAAGAGAAGATCATGAAGTACTTGTAGTTATTTCAAAATTAAAGTATGAACTTAGATATCAAATTCTCTTAAAGGGTAGTTATAATAACTTTGGTAAGTAATTTGAACTAGAAACTATAGGTTAAACTATATGCCTTCCGTTTTCATTTAGCAAAAACTCAAGCCTAGCTCCCCCGTAGCCTCAAATGCCTTTTTAAACAACGGTAGAGTTGTAGTAAGAGAAGATCATGAAGTACTTGTAGTTATTTCAAAATTAAAGTATGAACTTAGATATCAAATTCTCTTAAAGGGTAGTTATAATAACTTTGGTAAGTAATTTGAACTAGAAACTATAGGTTAAACTCTATGAATTCCGTATTAATTTTACGCAAAAAACTCAAGCCTAGCTCGCCCCTAGCCCCTTCACACAAATCATTTGAAGTTGCCTTAATGAACACAGAAACTGGAAACTGCATGCATCTGATTGTTAATGTTTACGATTTAAGGGAGACTTAAGTGTAAGATCATCAACATTTTCTCACTTGTGCTTTTCTCATCTGACACCCTTGTGATGATCCTTCTTCATTGTCTTCTTTTTCTGCTTTTTACTCGTTGCCTCCAACCCCCTTTTTTTTGATCAAAAGCGGGTGATTGAGAATCTTGTTCATCTTTTTTCTTCTTTCTTGGTTGAGGGTCTTGAATAACTAAGCATTTCTCCTTATCTTCCTTGTTGGCTAAGAGGTAACCATTAATTTTCCTTTTATTTTTTTGTCTTCTTCTTTATTTTTATGGCAAATCTACCGTCTTTTTCACGTAGACTGAATTGAGAAGATTTGATATTTTGTTTGTAGCAAATTAATTTTTGGTACTAGTTTTTGTTTAGGTTAAAGTAAGTTAAAGTAAATTAAATATTTGAACTTCAAGATTTGGGATGAGTAAACTTATTTTGACTTCTAAAAGACACAAATAAAATTATTTTTATGAATAAGCTATAAAATTTCAAAATTTGGGAAGTTCTTGAAGAAACAAATTCTATGTGAGATAAAATAACAAACACTATTAAACAAGTGACAAAAGATTTACTTGAAGAATCAAAAGGAAAAATTCCTATAGATAACATTAGTTGGTAATAATGTACAGTAAAAGATAAAATATAATAAGTTATGCTATAAAAATTGATTTAAATGTAAAAATTTAGAGAACTAGAAAAATTATAACATAGCTGGAAGGGAGTCTAAGGGAACAATCTGTAACGCTAAAAATTCTTCTTTTAGTGATCTTTGTAATAGATTAGATTTTAAATAAGGTTATATATATATAAACTAGCTTAACAAAGAGAAATTAAAAGTAAAGATTTAACTCAAATAAAGTGTATTAAAATGAAAATGAAAGAGTGCTTTTCTTAGAAAATGATATTCAACATAAGTGGGTGAGTTTTTTTGATAAACGTTTCAATAAAATTTTTGACAATACGACCGACCTTAGTGATCTTAATATTGTTAAAAATATGAAATATTTTATTTTTACCATTCTATAAGTAAAAAAAAAGTTGAGGAGACTTTAAAGTAAACTAAGAGTGGAAATTCTGTAAGACCTGATGCTATCCCAGTTGAAGTATGGAAATATGTAGGAGATTTGAGAGTTTTTTTGGCTTGTTAAACTCTCAGTTGAAGTATGGAAATATTTAGGAGATTTGAGAGTTTCTTGGCTTACTAAACTCTTTAATATTATTTTAAAAACTTGTTAAACTCTTTAATATTATTTTATAAATCTAAAAGATGCCTGGGGAGTGGAGGATGAGTATTTTAGTCACAATTTTTAAGAATAAAGGGGATGCACAAGAGTGTGCAAATTATAGAGGAATTAAGTTGATGTGGCATAGTTTAAAATTATGGGAGAGGGTAGTATCAAGGAAGGTTAAGACATATTACACAGGTTTCTCATAATCAGTTTGAATTTATGTCAGAGTGTATACTATGGAAGCTATACATTTATTGAGATATTTGATGTAGAAGTAAAAAGAGAATAAGGACGATTGACCAAATGTTTTCAAGAGATCCATTGGAATTCTATAGAAGAAAGGAGGATTCACATATGATTTTTATTGATTTTGAAAAAGCTTACGGTGATGTTTCAAGAGATATCCTTTGGAGAGTTTTATAAAAGAAATGTGTTGATATGGTTTTTTTTCAAGTCATTAAAGATATGTATACTAGAGTTGTTACTTGTGTTCGAACAGATGGAGGATTGACCAAATATTTTCCATTGACCAAATATTTTCCTATTTTTTCCTATTTTAATTGGATAATATCAGGGATCGACTTTAGGCCCATATCTTTTTGCTCTAGTTATGGATGCTCTTATTGGACATTTACAATAGGATGTACCTTGGTGTATGCTTTTTGCTGATGATATCCTTTTTGTGGATAAAACTAGAGAAAAAACTCGAGAAAAACTTGAATTATGGAGGTCTTCATTGGAGTCTAAAGGCCTTCGTTTGAGTAGAACTATAAATGAATACATGGAATGTCATTTTAGTAGTAGTAGCTCGAGCGACAAAGTTGTAACTATGAGTGATCAAAGTATTAAAAGGTGTGACCGCTTTAGATATCTCAAGGATTTTGTTCAAAGTGATGGTGATACAGATGGGGATGTTATTATTAGAATTTAAGTTGGTTGGTTGAAGTGGAGGAATGCTTCGGGCCTATTGTGTGATAGAAAAGTACCGCTTATACTGAAAGAAAAATATTATAAGATGGTGGTGAGACCTGTAATGCTCTATGGCGCTGAATGTTGGTTTTTAAAAGAGAAGCATAAAATTGAGTTAAGTGTTGTTGCGATAAGAATGCTTAGGTGGATGAGTGGCTTTACACTTAGAGACAAAATGCGAAATGAATATTTGCGATAGGGTTGGTGTAGCTCCAGTGGCGGGCAAAATTAAAGAGAGTCGTTTTTGATGGTTTGGTCACATTAAACGTCGGTTGGATCTTAATTAGATTTGAATTTTATATCTCTTGCTTTAGTGTGAGTGCTTTTATTTGTTAAGGGATAAATGAATTTCTGCATGTCAAGTGCATCATCTTTGATAATTGAGCGTTTGATATATTGTTTTTAATTTTTATTTGCATAACGGTAATGGATTGAAAGTTCATAATGTGTAAGACCTTTGAGTTTTAATTGGTGGTTTTGGTTGGAGATTTCAATTTTATTTCTCTTACTTTGTTAAGGGATAAATGAATTCCTATTTTTTAAGTACATAATCTTTCATACTTGTACCATGCTCTTAGATATATGCAGCATGTAGGTCGTTAGTTCAATCTTTGTTATTTAGTTGTTTATTTGTTAATGATCATAAATATTATAATTTAAAGCTTATAACAGAGCTCAAAACTCAATTAAGGCTTGATATAAAGTTGGATTAAGGCTCAATATTGATAATTTTTAAAACTAATTAATATTTTTATCAACCATTATTTTTTATATATGTAAATCAATGTTTTAGTTTTGAATTTAAATTGATTTAAAAATAGAAGGTCTCGAAGTTGAATATAAAAATTAATTAACGTCAATAAATTTACTTTAAAATTGTTAGAAAATATATATTGTAGTTTCAATTTTAACTGTACTATTTAAACAATCGACTAAAAAATCTTTTAATTTTAATTATTTTGTCCTACATCACTGGGAAATTTAAGTTACTACTGTTTATATTACAATTTTAGTTCAAGTTGTTTAAGTTGGTAACTCATATGGGGTGGTGGGTACTTGTATGGTTTGGATGAAGCATGAACATAGATATAGAGATGCGGACATCACGCGGCACGAACATGATAACGCAACACTAGTACAAAAAAATAGGACACAATATATCATGAATATGCTTTTATTTTTTTAATTTATTGTTGTAAAAATATATTATTTTTACTAGTCCATGATAAAGTATAATATTTTAAAAAATAATAATGATAATATAAAACATACATGATTAATAATAAAAGTAACTAAACTTTTTAGCTAACAAATAATTAATTTTTTTTATTACTATTAGATTTTAAATGCCAAAAAAATTATAAAAAGTAAATGCTAATATCATCCTTAAAATAATCAAATTAAATATGACAACATGAGCATCATGAATTTGAGTTTATACAAGCTCTAGCATTGGTTTCAAAGATGTCTCTTTAGGTGAGAGATTAAATACTTTAAGTATTCATGTATTGTCCATTATATTTAATGTATCTCATTAGTAATGTATCTGCATGAATATCCCATAATTTAGTGTTATCTTTAGTATATTCTTGGCTCTAGATAGATTGAGATTAGTATATAAGCAAACATTAAATCAACTTGTTGTTAAGGAATGATCTTATCTTTCTTAGTTAAATTTATAATAAACTATGCACTTTAATTTTTTTCACAACATTAACATATTTGAGCTGAGAGTAAAGTTAAAACTGGTTGTCTTGGAGATCTAACTTCATAAATCTTCTGCCATGCTTTTCCATTCATAGTTCCTTTATAAGCTATGTAGTTACGATCAGTTAAAAACATCTCAAGGATAGATGTAAGTAGCATTGATTATAAGAATGTAGTTAATAGATTGTATTAGTAATTATGAAAGGATGTAAACCAAAATTAATGAGATTTAAATTTATGTTGGATTAAGAGAGCGAGCCAAGTAATAAATATTAGTGTTTTTGTTTCATTTTTGTATAAAAATGTCATATATATAGTTATAGATGGTGGAGTTCTTATTATCTCAATTTTTCTAAATCATCACATTCAGATTCTCTATCATAGAATTTCACGTTTTATACATCGGATGAAGATTATACTTTTTTTGTATTAGCTATTTTCAGCATGTCATATATTACTATATTAGTTCTATAAAAAAAATAAGATAATATATCTTATTTCACCATGGGTTTTTAAGTTTCTTTTGTCTTATACTTTGCTTTTGTATTATCTTTATCATACATGCACCACCTTTCCTTGTTTGTATTTTTTATTTTATTGTTTCTTAATTGTCTAAATATGACAATTGTTGATGTATATTGAGATGTTAAGAAAGACAGAGGTAGACCTAGGTTGAATTGGGCATATTGTATAAAAAATGATCTTAATCTATTATAATTAAATGAAAAATATGACAATAAATAGGACGCAATTGAGAAAATTTTTTTTTGTAGCCGACCCCACTTAGTGGCATAAATGTTTTGTTGTTGTTGTTGATGATGCTGATTGAGTTTTTGTTATAGCTAACATTTGTAACCTTATAAATTCATTGAAAATTGACAATCTGATTTAATTATTTAGGGTGATCTTTATAAAGTTAGCATCACTTGGAATATCAGTTACTTGATTACATTCCTCATAAGTAATCTTATGACCCTTTATGTTTTTTGGAGCAATATTTTTTTTTTCTACTAGGAGCCAAAAAAAAAAAAAAGGGAGATTATTGAGTATTGATTGGTGTTCCTAATTCATTGTCATTTAACATGCACTCATTTTTCTAATCGTTTCTTTAAATTAATTGACAATGTATTTCTTATCTTTATATGCTCATTAACAGTTGATGTCCATATAGGTGTAAATTTTATGACACTTATGAAATTATCGAAAACCTTTTTTGGTGTATCAATTTAACTATCACTGACAATGATAATTTCTTTCTCATTTAAAATCTTTTTTATTGGTTTTATCATTCTTTAAATATTCACTCTTTTTTTTTAATGCATAGCTAACATTTTTAACTTTATAAATTCATTGAAAACTGACAATCTCGTTTAATGGTTTATGGTGATCTTTATAAAGTTAGCATCTCTTGCAATATCAGTAACTTGATTACATCCCTCGTAAGTAATCTTATGTCCCTTTATGTTTTTTGGAGCACAATTTTTTTTTTCTACTAGGAGCAAAAAAAAAAAGGTGAGATTATTGAGTATTAATTGGTGTTCCTGATTCATTGTCACTTAATATGTACTTGTTTTTATAATCGTTTCTTTAATTTAATTAACAATATATTTCTTATTTTTATGTGCTCATTGACAATTGATGTCCATATAGGTGTAAATTTTATGAAACTTATGAAATTATCGAAAAACTTTTTGGTGTATCAATTTAACTATCACTGATAATGATAATTTCTTTCTCATTTAAAATCTTTTTTATAGGTTTCATCATTCTTTAAATATTCACTCTTTTTTTTTAAAGCATAGCTAACATTTTTAACTTTATAAATTCATTGAAAATTGACAATCTCGTTTAATGGTTTATGGTGATCTTTATAAAGTTAGCATCCCTTGCAATATCAGTAACTTGATTACATCCCTTGTAAGTAATCTTATGACCATGTTTTTTGGCACAATTCTTTTTTTTAAACAGAAGCTTCGATAAGCAAACAATACTAGGAGCAAAATAAAAAGGGTGAGATTATTGAGTATTAATTGGTGTTCTTGATTCGTCGTCATTTAATTTGTACTCTTTTTTGTAATCATTTCTTTAATGTAATTGGCAATGTTTTTCTTATCTTTGTATGCTCATTGACAACTGATGTCCTTTATAAATTTTATGACACTTATGAAATTATCTAAAAACCTTTTTGGTGTATCAATTTAACAGTCGAAAAACCTTTTTGGTGTATCAAGTTAACAATCACTGACAATGATAATTTCTTTCTCATTTAAAATCTTTTTTATAGGTTTCATCATTCTTTAAATATTTACTCTTTCCTTTTAAAACATAGCTGACACTAAAAATAATAAAGAGTTTTTGTCAAATGAAGATGGTTATTAATTAAGTTATATAAATAATCTTTTTCCTGCAAATGATTTTTAGCTTGCAAATTAAATGCTCTTTCAATTGCATCAAAGCTCGAAGCTACCCTTAAATAAATGTTCACTTGCGTGAGCTATAATGTTTGTTGGAGTCATTTTGCTAATAAGCAAAGGGAGCCTTTTAAAATGCGAGTTTTTTTTATTGTTATGCTTCAACATCTAGTTTTGCACTTTTTAAAACAATGTCGATGTTTTAGGACATAATGAAATGGTCGCCTAAGTTGTTAGGGCAAAGAGTTATGTCTTTAGAATAGATTACTTGAATTTTCCTTAAAAAATGACATTGAAATTATACATTGATTTTCGTTATGGATTTGTCTCAGCTTCATGTTTCAGAAAGTTATTATTCTGAAACAAGAATTTTTTTTAATAATTTGTAAGTTAAAAGTTTACCCATCTTAAGATGACTTGATAAGAACATTGTTTACAAAAATTTAGTGCTAAATCGTGCACTACTTTCATAAGAACATTGTATCCATAAGCCACTAGAATAAAGCAAATGCTATAATTGATTTTTCCCTAAACTTGTAGTAGGAAAATATTGAACTTATGAGTGAAGTAGAAAGGAGATGGACTTGATTTTATTGTTAGGTCAAGAGAGCACAACATTGACTTCAAAGGGCATGGTTTTGTGCTTGATGATGGCTTCGATGGTCACAACACGATGACTTTTGTTGGAAAGGATAACGAGAGGGAGATTGACTGGAGACTTCTTGGAACATTTCCATTTGCGAATTTGACTTTGGTTGTGAGCTTGCAATTAAAGGTCTTTAGCTTACAGAGATGTGAGAGGGGTGATCAAGCTTTTTGTCTTTGACTTTGTTTTCGACAAGCGTAATCACAAATAGTTAGGGCTAGGGCAAAGGAGATGGTCACACCACGATGACTTTGTCAAAGAAGTTGGTTAATGAAACTAATATTATAATAAAATCTTGGAATATGAATACTCTCAAGGGTAAATTAATGGAACTAATTTATATTATGATTCATAGGAAAATGAATATTATATGCATTCAAGAAACTAAATGAGTTTGAGAAAAAAACTAAATCGATTGATAGCTTACGATTTAAGCTTTGGTATTCAGGTAGAAGCTGTACTAGAAATGATGTAGTTGTAATTATGGAAAAGGGTTTGAAAGGAAATTTTGTATAAATTAATCAAATTTAAGATAAAATTATAATTTTAAAGATTGTTATTGATATTAAGATTTTTAATGTTATAAGTGACTGTGCTCCTCAAGTAAGTTTAGTTATATGTTGAAAATAAAATTTCTGGAATGAACCATACAAATTAATACAAATGATACCTGTTGAAGAAATAATTTTTATTGGAGTAGATTTAAATGGACATGTTGGTGGAGTGGTAGAATATTTTAGAAATAATTATACCAACTATGGTTTTGAAGTGATTAATGAACAAGGTAGAACCATATTATATTTGTTTTTAACATATGATTTTTTATTGATAATGCTTTTTATAAGAAAAAACATGAGCATATTATTACGTATAAGAATGGATTTAATAAAACACAAATTAATTATTTATTTACGAGAAAAAGAGATTTTCGAGAATGTTAAGATTGTCGGGTAAAGGATGTAAAAATTGTGAAAATTTTAAGTACTTAACATCGATTATTACTTCTAAATCTTAAAATAAGTTGGAAAGTAAAGACTACAATGAAACATTGTCATAGATTTAGATGGGGGTACCTAAAAATCTTGAATCAAATTATTTTTGTGAGTACTTCAAGATTTCAAAATTTGCGATGCTCATGTAGAAGCTAAATCTATGTGGGATAAAGTAACAAATCCTATTAAACAAATTGTAAAAGAATGTACTTGAAGAATTAAAATGATATTTTTTTATAAATAAAAATAATTTTTGATGAAATAATTATGTGCAAGAAAAGATAAAAATAAATTGTGTTACAAAAAATAATTTAAATGTAAAAACTTAGAGAATTAGAAAAAATATAAGGTGACCCGTAAGTAGTAAGAACAATTTGCGACGCTAAGAATTCTGCTTTTAGTGATCTTTATATTATATTACATACTAATGAAGGTGAAAAGTATGTGTATAAACTAGTCAAACAAAGAACAAAGTAAAGACTTGATTCAAGTAAAGTGTATTAAAGATGAAAATAAAACGTGCTTTTCCTAGAGAAGATATTCAACGTAGGTGGATGAACTATTTTGATAAAATTTTCAACAAGTTTTTGAAAATACGATTGACTTTAGTGATCTTAATTTCGTTAATAATAATAAAATTTTTTATTTTTACCATCGCATTAGTAAAAAGAAAGATGAGGCTTTAAAGAAAATCAAGAGTGAAAATTTAGTAGAACTTGATAATATCCCAATTTAAGTTTTCTTGGCCTACTAAAATATGTCTAAGAAGTGAAGGAAAAGTATTTTGGTCCTCATTTTTAAGAATAACGGTGACGCACAAGAGTGCAAATTATAGAGAAATTAAATTAATGTGTCATACTTTAAAGTAATGGGAGAGGATAATTCAACATAGGTTAATACGAGATGCTAAGATTTCTCATAATCAGTTTGGATTAATACAGCATAGGTTAATATGCGATGCTAAGATTTCTCATACCTTTTTATATGCTTTTCGCTGATGATATTATTCTTATGGATAAGACCAGAGAAAGAGTTAAGTAAAAACTTGAATTTTGGAGGTCTGCATTGGAATCTAAAGGCCTTTGTTTGAGTAGATCTAAAACTGAATATATGAAATGTAATTTTAGTAGTAGTAACTCTACTGACAGAGTTGTAACTATGGGTGATGTAATAATTAAAAGGTGTGAATATTTTAGATATCTTGGTCTATTGTTCAAAATGATGACGATATAGATAGGGATGTTATTAGTAGAATTAAAGTTGGTTGGTTGAAGTGGAGCAATGCATCGAGGCTATTGTGTGATGGAAAATTACCGCATAGACTTAAAAGAAAAAAAAAATTATAAGGTGGTGGTGAGGCCTGCAATTCTTTATGGTGCAAAAATGTTGGCCTTTAGAATAACGGTGACGCACAAGAGTGCAAATTATAGAGAAATTAAATTAACGTGTCATGACTTAAAGGCAATGCAAAATGAATCTATCCATGAAAGAGTGGGCATTGCTCCAATGCCACATAAGATTAGATAGGGCCTTCTTAGATGGTTTGGCCACATTAAATATCTACCATATGATGATCTGGTTAGGAGAGTAGATGTTTTAGATTCAACTTATGTTAAGACAGGCAAAGGCGAAACCAGGCAAAGACGAAACTAAAAAGATTTGGGCACATTGTATAATAAATGATCTTAATCTATTAGAATTAAATGAAAATATGACACTTGAAAGAAAATATGACACTCAATAGGACACAGTGTAGAAAAAAGATTTATGTAGCCGACCCCACTTAGTGGGATAAAGAATTGTTGTTGTTGTGTTGTATAGTTTTAAGGCTCGTGCGCCTCTTGTGTGCTTTGCAATTTTGAGGCTCACGAGACCTGCTGTGTCTTGTGCATGTTTTGATCGTGTTCCGTGTTGTCATGAAAGTGTTCACACTAAAAAAGTTTGACACAATTTTTGAAATATCATGCATATGTTAGGGTGTATTAGTCATGTTTATGTCCAACACACATTTGACACAGACATTATAGCCATATGTAAGCATCAAAGCTTCGTAGTTTTGATGTATTATCGTAGGTGGATATTCCAAAATGGTATTTTAGTCTTGTTTTTAAAGCTCATTAAATTAAAATTATTTTTTATGCTCAACAATCTCAACTTGATTAGGCCAATTTAAATTCCACATGAGCTGCTCATTTATGATTTAAAAATAGTTACTCATTTAAAGTTCAATAATCATAAAATGAATTAAGCTTGTGCTAAAGCTTAATTCAAACTCAAACAAGCATGAATTGAGCTAGAGCTGAGTTTGAGCCGGGCTCAAACATATTTTTTGGTAAACAAGTTCGTGTTTGAACAATTTTTGACTAAGCTTGACTCAACTTTGTTTGTTTGCAGCGCTACAAATATTAATGGTCATGTTGATTATAAGAAAGCTGTTCAATATGAGTTTATGCTATATATAAATTGTTCTCCTGTGTGCAACGATGTGTAGGTCGGTGGAATCCGTTTTGACTAGTTGGGCCGATGGGGCTATCATAGAGGAACAATTTTATTGGAAACTATTGGATTTTTATGAGCTGGTGTTTATCGTCGTTGTTTTAAGGTGTCTTGATAAAATTGATCTTGGATTTGTAAATGGATATATTATTCAATGATAAAATATTTTTGAGTTATTTGTGGATATGTATGATTATAATATCATATTGGTTTCATATGGATATAGTAGTATAAAAATGCATTGTTAACAGTTTATTGTACAGATGGTCATGGTCCTCACCATAATATAAATCATATTGAACATGTCACTCTCTATCATGTAATGCGAATGATAATTTGGTGACACTTAATATATTGCTATTATTTAGTAGATTGTGCTTTTTATCTTGTGCATGGCATGTTTCCCTATATTTTGTTTTTTATGCTTTAATAAGAGTCCGCATCGACATTGCCATCTCATAAACTCAGCAACTAAAAACAAGGAAGCCCACAATGGGGTAGTCCGTCAGAAGTGCCGCTATGTAGCCGTAATAAGAAGGGTATTGATTGAGATTGCGAAATGATTCAAGTGAACCGACCCTGATGAGTGTTCGATATGGCTTCCTGATTCTTTGCCACTTAGGAAGAAAAAGCACAGGTTTGAGTGTGCAAGCGGGATATGAAGCATGCGAGCAGTTTGGGCAAGGGCAAACTACCTATTAATGCAGTACAGCAGTAGAGATGGAGTAGGTTGCCTAGAATTTTATGTTGGCGAGGTAAGAGACCTCACAAACATAGGAGAGAGTTGTAATCGAGCCTTTAATTGTTCCTGAATGGATATTTTCCGTTACACGGGTAAACTTTTGGCCTGCTATCTTTACGTGTTTTTTCCATTTGTATGTTATTAATTTACTGCATTTACATTGCAGAGTGGACTATTTAATATTCAACTTTTTTATGATTCTAGTTAGGTATCAGAAATTATAATGGTAAAGTAACGCTGCAGCCCAACTTCTAGTCGGGGCTGTTCAAGATATGCTGTGTGATGCTTTTTAGTCAATATTTGTTGGTGAGGTTGTTTCTTAAGTTAAAAGTTGGGCGGTTGAAGTTTCTTCACTATTTGGGTCGTTTGCTTGATTAATTTCATATGCTTTTATTTTTTATCATCTATCAAATGTACGTTGGGATGTTGTGTTATTTGATTCCATTGATAATTCCTTAAACCAATAATTGGTGGATTTGATCATCATTTTGCTGGATTCGCTTCCCTCAACCAGGGCATAACAATTTGTCACTTCTTCTCTTTGGCATGGCAAGGCTTACTTTTGAATGGCACACTAATTTGCCTATTTGTGCCTTCCATAACATTCTCTTAGAGGATGATTTTGTATAAAATTTTGCTAGTGTGTATCATCAAGTTACATAATGATTTAATGATGGCTGTGTGATGCTAGTTAGACAATATTTGTTGGTGAGGTTGATTCAAGTTTAAACTTAGGCGGTTGAATTTTCTTCACTATTTGGGTCGTTTGCTTGATTTGAATGTATTGAACAGTATATGTGTTTATTTTTTATCATCTATCAAATGTATGTCGGGATGTTGTGGTGTTATGAGATTTCATTGATAATTACCTAAACCTTTAATTACTTGATTTGATCTTAATTTTGTTGGATTTGATGGCCTCGACCTGGTAGGTTGTTGAGCCAATTCTATCCAAGTTGATAGGGAGTATACTTTAAAACCTTTCATTTTTATGAATTGAAGAAGTGCTTCGAGGTTATGGAGTATACATTTTAATGTTTTTTTGAAGTGCTACTAGGTCGTGGATTATTAAGTATGTGATGCCATTATCTCATAGTTGTATTTTACTGATGTGCTTATTTCTGTATAACTTTTTTTTTTTTCGATTGTTGTGATATCTGACTTATTTCTTATTTAAGCTGTTTGCTTTAGGGTTTGTCCAAAAAACTGATGAAAACCGTCGAGATATATTGATTTTGTTTGGAGATTTTAACTAAAATAATAAGTTATTCGAGAGTATACAATAATTATCTTTCATTTATCATTTAAATGTCAACTTTGTCTGCTATTGTTGCATCTCCCTTTGGTTTTTAAATATATATGCTTGAATATGTAAATTATTTATGGCCATTTCTGTTGTATATATTTAGGTACTATTTTAACCATTCGAGCATAGATTTTATACTTTGTCAACACCAAAAACCAAATTGGAACAGTTCATTTGGTTCGGTTTGGTTTAGTTACATATTTTTATAGTTTTACCAAAACGATCCATACCTTACATTTCTCCCTAAACTGATTTTTTCTGTGTCCTTTAATTTTATTTTCTTCAATGGTTGTTCTTTCAGGAAATCAAATTAGAAACTTCTGATGAGAATGCTTCAACATGATATGTAAAATGATATTTACCTATAAATCTAAATTAATCTTTTTTTAGATTTGTTTAACTGAAGCTCTTTTGCTTTTTTTTTTTTTTTTGAAGATATGTGCTCATATTCTTTACATGGTAATGACAGGTGTGGTCTGTTCTTGCATATATACAACGTTTGGTTTGGCTACGTCTTGGACTGACTTGATAACAAATGCATGATATGTTTAAATGCATATATTCTTGCAATTTGCATTATTTTTTCTTCTTAATGAGTGATTCAAGTTTGCCACCGATTACTTCTATATATCTCTGAGATTACAGATACTTGTGACATTTCATCGGCACATGCACGAACTGATAAATGTCCTGAAATTATTATTGTAATCTGTATGTCAGCATTATTTTGGATGGTGAATTATGTTGATCTGTACTAGCATTGATGATTTAAGCCATCTTGGAATTTGTAATTATTTGCATTTGAATGCAGAAGATGACCCTCTATGTGCTGCACAATTCTGAGAAATTTCATTTTTTAGTGGCTCGTACTGAATCTCATTGATCATTCTGCACCTTTAATGACGCATGTTCTTTGGGCAGTGATTTATTATTACAAATTGTATCTTGGGAATTTATGACATTGGGTGTGGCTCCTTTACACAGCATATTGAATGTGAACTGGCAGCTGGGAAAAGTGGACAAAAAGCTTGACCATCTTTTCTGGTTTGTTTGTTTCTATGAAGAGCAAGGTGTAAGCGTCACGCATATCAGAGCCATGAGTTCAAAGATCATTTTTGTCACCTGGTTTAATCAGAATCATTTTTGCAATGTTAATAAACAACAGTTTAGCTTTAAAGCTCTCTAACAAGGGAAGGCTGTATTTTTCATCCATTGCATGGATGCAAGGATCATTTTCTTCATCAATGTTAATTCTGATAATATACTTGTGTAAATTTTTTTAGCTGTTTCTAGCTCTCACATTTTTTGGGCAGTGCTGTAGGATCTATTCATAGCAACCAAACGCATTGTAATAATTGAGAGGCTCTTTGATGCGACTTCCGAGTTGGTTCCGGTGATACCTGGGTGGAGACTCTGGCATGCTTACTTTTTTTTTGTTATCTTACAACACTTAGCAGCATTCTTAAGCTTGAAACTCAGGCTTATGCTGATTGCAGAGTCACTTAATCATTAGGAGCTTTTACTGTGCTGTAAACAAAATGGTATGTTGAAATTAAGTTCTCCTAATATCATGTTCAATACATGAAACAGCTAAGATTGGTAAGGTATCTACAAATGTGATTCTGTTGTTGCAACAGTTTATTTGAAATCAGTGCAGATTCATGTGAATTAAATGATTTCGAGTTCGGCTGAATGACAACATGATAATGAATTAACTAATTCATAGGCTAATGCATATTTGGTCTCACAAAATGTCAATTTTTATTCTCCTATTGTAAGATCATCAGTGCTTATCATGTATTTTAACTATCTCCTTATCTTTTTTTTTGCTGCAGAATTTATAGGCATGAGATTGGTAAGGTATCTACAAATGTGATTCTGTTGTTGCAACAGTTTATTTGAAATCAGTGCAGATTCATGTGAATTAAATGATTTCGAGTTCGGCTGAATGACAACATGATAATGAATTAACTAATTGATAGGCTAATGCACATTTGGTCTCAGAAAATGTCAATTTTTATTCTCCTATTGCATGATCATCAGTGCTTATCATGTATTTTAGCTATCTCCTTATCTTTTTTTTGCTGCAGAATTTATAGGCATGAGATCTGAAAGCTGGGCAACTCATCCCTTGGTTTTGGCTCGACATGCCCATTTCTATAAGGCTGCAGCAAGCCATGCCATTGATTGTTTCTATTTAATATTTTGTTCTCATGCACCTCCAAAAGGCAGTATATTTTTTTCAGCGGCGCTGATTTTTGTTCTCATGTCCTTTCTGCCTGTTGTGTTTTATTTTCTATCAATGTGGATCCAGCATGTTCTTTACTGCGTACTCTCTATTTGCTAGTTGTTTATTCTTAGTATAAAATTTAAAATGTATGGTTGGACCTTACTGGCTGTAATGGAGGTGATGTGCTTTATTGTATAACTTGTCTATTTTTTCCTACTTGATGAGGTGTCTGGACCATTTTATTTTACTTTTCAAGGGTTTAAGCTTAAGGCCTGATGTTCTTGGTTAAACTTATTGGCAGAGTTGACGTTTGATGTTTATTTTCTAATTTTTGATTAGAGGTAAAACTTTAGTGTCCCTAGAAAGAGACTGAAAATGCAACTTTAAAAACTGATTAACTTGAAGAGCCATTCATCATCAGCAACATAAAGCCTTATTTAACACATTTAAGGTTATTATATGTTCATTTAAACATTGCATATGCATACTTTAAAAATATCAAAATTTGACATTGATAAATTTAAGTTTTTTGAGATTTATGATAGACGCTCAGATTCTTCATTGTTGTTTCATTTCTACATTTGCATATGCATGCTTGAAAAATATCAAACTTTGACGTTGGTACAGTAGAGTGCTTCATATTTATGATAGACGCATGGGTACTTGAGTGTTGCTTCATGCAGGTAGTTTTACTTTTTAAATTTATTTGTAGTTTTAAGAAACAATTAGCGTGGGAATTCACTGAAGTGGTTCCGTATTAGCTGGAGTGCAACATCCATCCGGAGAAAGAAACAAGGGGAACAGATTGCATGCGAGATTACATTCCATCTTTTTCAAAAACTTGTCTTTTTCGTCTCTCTTTGGCATCCAGGGCAACTGCAGTGAGGCCATTTATTACCTCGTTCAACAGATCCTTAAATATCATCCTTTCAATCTCCACATCAAGCATTGGTAATTCACTCTTAAAGCTATCCCATCTTTGTAAATTCCAGATCAGATCTTTATGAATCATTGATTTATCATCCATGTTTCCATCTTTGCAGCTTCGAAGGCATTTGACTTCTGCGCAGAGTTCTTTATATCGATGCTTGATTTTGAAACTTCCGGAGTTGAGCATTTGTTCAAATGGACACCCAGAACTAGCGACATCTATTTCTTGAGCTAGAATCTGATTCATGGCATCTAAAGAAGGCTTTTGATGCAGCTTCTGTGGATTAGTATTCTGAACAAATTCAGATGGCTTGTAGCAGTTTTTTTGTTCGAGAATGGAAAGCAAGTCTGATTCTTTCTGCAGAAGGCCACGGAACTGGAATTTCTCAGCCATAATTATTCTATCATTATCTTGGTTTTCAGGAGCGAACATAGCATTGGCTATGTGAACTTCATTGAATGTTGTTCTTAGAACTCTGGAACCCTGAATGGCAGTATCCTTGCTTTCTGATATGGCAGAATCAGTTCTTGAGCTTTTAGTGAATGGAATGGTCGGAGGATAACACTCCATGGTGAAGTTACTAACTGAAGGTATATTCTGATACTCTGCTGAATGAAATGAAAACGTATTATGTGGGTAGATAATCTTGATGCCCATAAATCCTAACAGGTAATGATTCCAATCTATTTTGAACTGTGAGAATTAGTTTCTTGAAAATTAAATAATTAACAGAGAATTACCGCCATGGTACACATCAAAAGTAATTTTCTTATCACAGAATGAGTGGTTGTTTCAATTGCGTAAAAGAGAATTTCGGTTTGAAGGCTAACCTTTGAAGATTGTTGAGACTGATACGGGGGAATGAAGCAATCCATCCTGGTTTAGCAAGGCATCAAACTGAGAGTTGGGACATGACCTCCGAGAGGAAACTCGGTTGAACTCCTTAGTAGAAATATCTTTTAGTATCACCGGATGCTTCAAAATTAAAGGTAGATTGAGATTGAAAACAACAAGCAATAGTCCTTAAAAATTGTTAGTTGTATTTTGTTAAAAAATTGGGCCTGTTGGTTTGAATGGTTCAACAACGAATTGTTCCTCCGGCAAAGTTGGTCCAAAGTCTAAAAATGCTTTCACATGCAGTTGATCTGAATTGGTAGTTGGACCTATGAACCGGTCTGGTTTTAATGAACCTCTTTGTTCTACAATCTAGTTCTACAATCGATCAATTTGTTGCTTTTTGATTTTGACTAAAAATAAAATATTTTGATAAAGAATAGAAGAAATAATTAAAATATATGGATTTTCACATTCATAGAACTCAAAACATGATTTTATGTACGTCTCACCTAAACTCTTATATTTATGGACTAAGCATCTCAAACTCTTAAATAGGTGCATAAAATGCACTCCATCTTTCTCCACTATTTATGCCGTTGAGTATTCGTGCAAAAAGTCTGATGAAGCTAGTGGAACTCTGTTGGGGTTCTAAAATAGCTGGAAACGTGATATGATTCAAAACAAAAAACAACGAACAAATAACAAATAAATTACAATAGAGATTTGGGGAAACTCAAATGAGGGTTGATTTTACTTATAATAACAAAATAAAACCTGATACAACGTTTATCTAAGTCAAAACATAATACGAATCCTAATGAATTAACACTAATAAATACTCTAAAAAAATCATTGAAACTTTCCCCCACAAACTTCCTTTAATTTCCCTCCACTTGAACGTGATTAGCGGTTGTGGGGGCCTCACCCGAACTCTGAAATTGTCCTCATCACCTCCTAGGATTTCTGCCCCTGTAGATTGGGCCAGGCTGGTCGAAATCGGGCCTCTTTGGACCGACGACTTGTCTGGGTGGATTGTCCAATTGTAGGCTCTCTCACTTACAAAAGCAGACATCCTATACCCTGACACATCCGTTTCTACCACAAATGGTCTAATAATGTCGAGAAGTGCTATTACCAAAATTCTTGTCATGACACATCCGTTTTGAAGGCCTATGTTGTTGCTTCCTCCCCACTTGAAACTATCTTTCCATGCTATGGTGCCGGTCAAGAATTTTTGGTAGTATGCTGTGAGACCTATGAACCCTTTCAACTCCTTCAAACTCTTTGGTGAAGGCTAGTTCACCATACCCTCGATCTTGGATTGGTTTGCTACTACCCGCCTTGGTCACCACATGTCATGGGTACTCCACCTGTATTTGTGCAAATAAATATTTCTTCAAGTTGGCGTACAACTGATGCTCTCTTAATATCTCTAAGATCATCCTCAAGTGCCCCACATACTCTTTCTCTGTGAGATTGTGGATTAGAATATCGTGGAAGAAGATCATGATGAATTTTTAAGGCTATTGAATTCAATTCATGAGAGACTGAAACATGGCAGAAGTGTTGGTGTGACCAAACAACATTACCAAGAATCAATACTGTTCATCATGTGTCCTGAAAGCTATCATGTACACTTCAACTGGATTCATCCTGATTGGGTGGTATCTCAACTTTTGATCATTCTTCAAGAAATTGATTGCCCCATAAAGCCCATCCCCATCCCCATCCCCATCCCCATCCCCATCCCCATCCCATGCCCATCTTAATCCCAAAGCTCCCCCCTATCTATCAGCTCCAAACCTAGCTGATGCACAATCCAATTTGAATTGAAATTATGTGTGGCTCCACTATCCATCAACACCACAATCAGTTACTCCCGAATTGGTCCTCTCATCTTTATAGTGTGATTCAGAGTAAATCCCGCTACCGAATTGAGGGACACATTCGTTACATCCACGTGCAAATGCTCTTCTTTCTCCACTATTTTTTCCTACGAGTCCTCTCCGTCTCTTCCCCTTCACAAACTAAAAGGACCTGAAGCGCATGCTCCTTACAATGATGGACTGGGGTATATTTTTTATCACATTGGAATCATAATTCTTTCGATCTCTTATCTTGCACCTCCGCCTTATCGAGACGCTTGAAATTGCCTTAGGGACGGTCTCCATATTCCGCTCCCTTGGCGCCTCTTTCTAAAATGACACTGTTTGGGCCCCTTCGATGTGATGGTTGTCGAGGCACTCTTTTAGAACCCTCTGACGACATTGCCTTTGCTAATATTCTTCATCTGTTTCTTATTTTCCACAATCTGGGCGAGTTACATGATACTTATCAGTCCCCGTTGTCTCACTGGTTGGAGGGCTGCTCGAATGTCGGGTTTCAGGCCTTTCAAGAAGTTTCTCTTCAGTCCTGCTGCAGAAATACCTCTTAGCTACCCCGACTTAGCTTGAAGCTCTCTGTAACATGTGACAGACCCTTCCGAATGAAGTATAAAATTACTTGTGTAGGTCTCATTCCTTAATGTCGGGCTTCAAGTCTTTCAGGAAGTTCACCTCCATTCCTGC
>NW_018164503.1:605235-611965 GCF_001263595.1 Phalaenopsis equestris | reverse complement strand
TTTTGCCTGCCCCAACATAGCTTGAAGCTCTCCCTGTAATTTGTGACTGCCCGCTCCCGAGTCAAGGTATAGAATTGCTCGTGTAGACCTCCTTCCTGAATGGCTAGAAAATATTCCGACAATCAATCCTTAAACTCTTCCCACAAATGGATCAGGTACCTCACCTCAATCCACTTAAATCATGTTAGGGCCTTGATACTGGAGTACCCAAACCACGATGCAAGAAGTCAATTTTTATTACTGAATTGAGCGAATATACAGTGAAAACTCAAAAGAAAGGTAGATAACTACACAAAGCAACAATGCAGAAAGGATTGTAAAAAACAACACAACAACGAAGAAAGAATCTTAACGAAGAGGAAACCTGATGTAGAGATGTAGGGTTGGTGGCCGCCGTTGAAAGGGAAGGATGGATGGGAGGCTTGCTGGAGGTAGGTGAGGACTTGTTTGCCTGCTGGAGGCCGGGAGGAGGACAACGACCTACTGAAAGGTGGGCAATAACCTATTGAAGGAATGGCAGTAGAGGGCTATGACATCTAGGATGTAGGTAAGAGGTTGGTCGACGGCTTGTAGGGTACAACGTGTAGATCTGGCGTATGGTGACAGGCTGGAAGGCTGCCTGCGGTTGTGTGTAAGTGTTAGAAACGGTGGCGACCTATCGTAGGAGAGGGGAAGCAGGCTGACAACAGCAGGAAGGGTGGAAGGACAAATAAATATCTTGACATGGTCGAGCTACAGTCATATCACTACCCGAACCCGTGAAGACGATCGCCACCTCGGACGAGGGACAACCAGAGAACTTCCTCGACATCAGATACGGCTCACGAAAGAGAAAACACCAAGGCTAAACCTGAATTCAGATGTAAAATAAAGACCACTAACTCTAAGCATATTTTTCCCTATTTATAAAGAGTTTAGATTTATTTTAGGTAATGAAAATAAGAAAAGAGAATAAAAGTTTTTTGCAGATTTTAGTAGAGTTATTAAAATAAGAAAATATTTAAAATAAAAAGTGAGAACAAAATATTATCAGCTTTACAAATTTTAGGAAATTATTTAAATCAGAAAGTGCTCGAAAGGAAAGATAGGAAAGAGAGAGGATAGGGAGGGAATGGAAAGGGAGAGGGGGGGGGGGGGGGGGATCGCCCAGTCGTGGGGGGGGGGTGGGTCCCGTCCTGAGGGTTGGCTGGTCCAACAAGGCTGGAGTGAACCTTGGTCGGTCTTCTGACTGTATTGTCTCCCAAAGTATTGTAAGCGTACCTCTGTCTTAGTCCAGTCTTCTGGAACTGAAATTTCTCTCCTGGTGATAGAGAATCGATTGTCACTAAAATTGGTCCCGATACTTTACTGATAAGGGCTCCTGTGTCTTCAGGCTCTATCGAAGGCAGTCGAATGAAGTGTTTGTCATTCTTGGTGATGGAATACATGTTTCTATATCCATTATACTGAATCTTCCTGTTAAATTGCCACGGTCTTCCTAGCAGATGGTGGCAGACATCCATGAGAACCGCATCAAACCATACTTGGTCTGTTGAAAACTCTACTAAGCATTGCCGGTCGATGCTGACTCTGTTTTCCTTCTTCAGCTACGCCAGTGAATATGGATGGGAATGCCTCTGAGTCGTGAGTCCCAGTTTCTCTACTATATGACTAGATGCCACGTTCTTGCTGCTACCCCCATCGATGATAAGACTGCATACCTTTTCGTTCATTGTGCAACGGGTGTAGAAATGTTGTGTATAAGTCACTACGGATCCCTCGTGTCCTTGGTTAGTAGAATTTGTTGAATCACAAGTGCTCCCTCATTTGGTGGAAGCTGATGCAGCTCACACTGTTTCTCAACTTCTTGGTCCTCGCTTACCTTTTTCACAACGCCCTGTTGGTTAAAAGATACAACTTTACACGTTGGGCAGCTGGAGGCTATGTGCCTAAATTTGTGGCATCTGAAGCATTTTCTGGTAGGCACTGTAGTCAGCTTCTTCTCACTGGTGGTGGCTTTATCTGTATTTGAACGAATTTTCTCAACTCCCTGCGACGTGCTCCTACTGGTGTTTCCAACATTGGGTGGCTGCCTGATTGATGGTTGTTGTCGGCTCTGCTTATCCTGTCTTTCTACTTTCAATGTCAGTGTCTGGACATCTCTCAGCGTCCTGTACGGTTGTAGCTGCACTACATTACTAAAACTAGGTTTCAAGCCCCCAAGATATCTGGTTGTTGTGTTCTCCTCCGGATGTGTCAGATCACACTTAAAATGTATGCGTTCGAACTGAGTTATGAACTCTACTGAAAGGTCTCTCCTTCACAAATTGTGGAGTTTCAAAAATATGTCATGAAGGTATTGAGGGAGAAGAAATTTCTTTTGCATGGTTTTCTTTATCTTCTCCCACTTGGTAATCTTTCCACTGCCTTCTCGTATCCTTTGTCGCTGTATGTTGTCCCACTAAAGGGAGACACTTTTCTTTAATTTGATAGCAACAAATTTGACCCGCCTCTTTTCGGGCACCTCTTTGTATTGGAAGATTCGCTCAACTATCTTTAGCCATTCAATAAATTTGTCCGGATCCATGTCCCCCTCAAACCCAGGCAAATCTACCTTGTATCTGTCGTCTTGGTGCCTGTCGGTCAACTCTTCGATTGATTAGATTTATTTGAAAAATAGGATATATTCTTGTGGGAGGGATGCAGGTATCTCTCTCTAGGCATTCTCTGATACTGGATTATGAAATGCTGTGGAGTGTTTTTTTCTTCGCTGAAATTATCCCCATGGAAGGGATTCCAATCCTCTTCTCTCTCCCCTTTGACTATCCTGGTTTCAGGCGAAAATAACTTTTTCTTATGTCTTCTCTTTAATCTTCGTAAGTTTTTCTTGGAGGCGACAGAGCTCTGGTCATCTCTCTTCCCAGATAGGTTCGGGAATATTTCTCATTGGCAGCATGCTTGACGGTTTTGAGATCTATGAAATGACAAAAAAAGTGGAAAAAATAATGAAGAGAAAAAATAAACAACAACAACAACAAAGCCTTAATCCCACTACGTGGGGTCGGCTATATGAATCCTTCCTTTTTTTCCAAAGAGAAAAAATAAACGAAAGCAAAAAAAAAATGTGGTGGATTGGGTAAGGGCAGATGCTAGAAACTCTAAGATGTGACTAAGGTTGGACTAGATCTGATACCAAATGATACTAAAGGTACCCAAGTCATCATGCAGTACGCCAAATTTTATTATTGCATTAAACGATGATACAATGAAGACTCAAAAGAAAGGAAAATAACCACACAAAACAATAGTGCAGAAGGGATTGTAAACAAATGACACAACAAATACGAACAATCTTGATGAAGAGGAACCCCAAAGTGGAGCTGTAGGCCTAGCGGTTGCTGTTAAAGGGGAAGGACAGAGGGGAGGCCTGCTGGAAGCAGGGGAGAGACTGGTTGGCCTGGTGGAGGCCGGGAGGAAGCTTGCAGCCTGCCGGGAGAGGGTGGCAATTTGCTGAGGGAAGGGCAATAGAGGGCTGCGGCCTGCTGGATGCAGGGAAGAGACTGGATGGCAACGTACAAGGTGCAGGGAGGGGATCCACCGTATGGTGGCAGGTTGGAAGGCTGCTTGCGGTTATGGCAAAGCGGTAGAAACGGTGACGACCTACTCTAGGAGGGGAAGTGGGCTGACGACAACAGAAATGGTGGAAGGACAAATAAATATCTCGGCAAGACAATGAACAACCGGAGCACTTGTTCGACGCCAGATATGACTCACGAAAGGAAAACACCAAGGCTAAACCTGAATTCAGCTGCAAAGCACTAACTGTAACCACATCATCCTCTATTTATAAAGAGGCTAGATTTATTTTTTGCAATGAAAATAAGAAAGGAAAATAAAATAAAATCAGGTTTTCAGATTTTAGGAAAATATTTAAAAAAAGAAAGAAGAGTAAAATATAATAAGGATTTCAGATTTTATGAAATGATTTAAAATAGGAAAGTGCTAAGAATGAAAGATTGGAAAGGGAGAAAATGGGAGGAAAGGGAGGGGGAAAGGAAAGGGTGGGGCAGGGCGGCACCCCCCACCCCCCCACCCTACATCATTAGCGGCTGTGTGGGCCTTACCCGAACGTTGAAATTTTCCTCAACTTGTCTGAGGGCTCTCCTTACGTCGACCCCTTCAGTTTGCAAGAGCAGACGAACTGTCGGCTCTATCGTATGTAGGAGCAGGCGTATTAGAAGGCACGACGAGATCACGACCAACAAATACCTCAGAAACTCTCATTTTTTACTCCTTTTGCCCCGCTTCTACTTGAAACCATTGATGATGGTAACACTCATTTTCCTCCCACTTCCTCTAACTCACTGCCTTCATGGGCTTCAATTTTTCTAATTCCTAACGGAGGTAAGATGAAATTTAGGAAACTATAGGATTTAGAGATGGCATTTTTGCTGATTGGCAGGAGGAGAAAATGATTTTAAGATACTGCAAGATTTGAAGTTATCTTTTTACTGATTAGCGGAAGGGGGAGAAGTGTGAAAGTTTTAGATTTCTTTGTACACCACGATCCCGTCGACTAGAGGAGCAGCAGGGCTTGGCTGAAAGAGAAAGATAGGACTTTTGGATGTTTGTCCGGTGCGATCACATTGCCGGCTGTCCACTTTCCATTCCGGTGAGATCGTTTAACTCTATTAATGGGGCACAGTGGATGTAAATATTAAAATTTGGGTGTGAGATATGTACTATTAACTGTTTTAAGCACTCTGTATGTAAATACCCCTTAAGTCTATATTTTAATATAAAATCGCATTTAAAACATGCAAGAGTATAGAGTTCTAAAATTTAATTTTTTATATTAAATTGGTGAAAATATTTTTAATGCGTCATATTGATTATTTAAATAATAGTAATTTAATTAGAATATTTATTGCATTATTTGGTTCAATTTTTAGTTCAATTGTGAACCTCTTCTACTTAAGTTCAATTTTCAGTTTGATTTTCAAATCATTGGTTAATTGAAAATCGGGAAGAGAACTTGAATATGCTACATTTTTCAGCAGAAGAACAACAATTTGAAAGTTTATTGAACTGTGTTTTTAGTGCAGGTGTCTAGCTGTGTAAGCATTTCATATGTTGGGAAATAATTTTCATACAGTGCGCCACATTTGTCAGTAAAAGGATTTAAACAATGAAGAATAGTGTGTAGTGTAAATGAATTAATTGCAATATATTTTCTACCTCATTGGGGTATTGCCCGCCGATTGAAATTTAACATTACGATAATAATGGTTGAAATTTGACATTCAGAGTAGAATCCTGGATGCATAGATTAAAGTTAAGCACAGTTACCTTAGCTTCGGACGCCAAAACTGCTCCAGTGCCGACCTTTACCGTTGAACTTTGAATGTTTTTTTGCAGTAAAATAGATTTCCCTTTCCCTTCAATGCAGTTATTGACCTTGACATTCACCTGTTCAACTGAATTATGAAGCTCAAGATCTTGTAACTTGTTTAGTTTTTTTCTTAGTTTGCATCTTGGAGAAACCGATTCTAATAATCTGCTTTTTTCAGGTTGCCTTGGGGATTTGTTCAAATCATAGGAGGGAATAGTAGCAGTGGCTTTTATCTTTAGGTCAGGCTTCATGTGCTGCATTCTTGGGCTCACAGTGTTAATTACCGGCCTTTCATTTGATTCTTTCAATAATGGGTATGGCCCTCTACATTTTATCTTTTTTTCTGTTAATTTTTTGTCTGCTTTAGTTTGTTTCTTCCAAAAGTCCTTCTTTCTGTTATTTCTTGAGTCGCCTGTTCTAATCGTTCCAAGACCTGGATGCCTTTCAAGCTTTATGACTTTGGAGAAAGTAGCATCTAGCTTTCTAGCTGGTTCCATGATCACAATTGGGCACTTCAAATCTCTTATGCTTAATTCGTTTGTTCTGTAGTTTGGTGGAGTGAACTGTATGCTCGGTGAATTGACTGAACTTAGTTTCATACTGCCAATATTTTTTGTTGCTGATATTACCCGTTTGATATCCTGGAGTTCCTTACAGGAGTGTTGGCATGGAAGCTTTTGTATTCTCTTCTCGGCCTTTTTGAAAACTGATTCAATTTTCTGATTCATATATGCTTCTACATTTTCTATCAGTATCTGTGGAGTTTCTTCATTTGAAAATTTGGAAAGTAAATCCAAGTGTGGATTGTTTCTCCTCGGAGGCTTGGCAATGTTTCTTGGTGACCGCAAGGTCTTCTCATGAGCTGCAACCTGGTTCTGCTTATTGTAGGGATCATAGCTTCGGATACTATTTTGTGCAGCTGAATTTAGAGGTTCCAAACCCATAATCTTTGCAACAATGCTGGAATTTTTTTCATTATTTTCCAGATCCTGAAGTTGATTCAAGGTTGCAGGTGCTCTCTTCTCGGCGTCAGTATCCGATTCTTTTACAGCAGAGTTGATTTTAGGGCTTAAATTACACCTTAGCGAACATTCCCTGCTGTCCAATGAAAGCCTTGAGAGTCCATTATGTTTATTATCATATTCCTTCATGTCAATGAGTATCCGTGACATTTCTGTTCCGTCATAAGAGAATCGAGGCGATCGACCTTCGGAAAATCTCTCAGGACAGACTTTAAATTTGAGCATTTTGCTGAATGATTCATTAAGATCCCTATCTTTAGATTGTTCCATTGGTCTAGGGGAGTGAATTGAATTGAACACTTTGTTCCTTTTATTGTCCTCCTTACGTCGACCCCTT
>NW_018164503.1:591188-603425 GCF_001263595.1 Phalaenopsis equestris | reverse complement strand
TCTATTAATGGGGCACAGTGGATGTAAATATTAAAATTTGGGTGTGAGATATGTACTATTAACTGTTTTAAGCACTCTGTATGTAAATACCCCTTAAGTCTATATTTTAATATAAAATCGCATTTAAAACATGCAAGAGTATAGAGTTCTAAAATTTAATTTTTTATATTAAATTGGTGAAAATATTTTTAATGCGTCATATTGATTATTTAAATAATAGTAATTTAATTAGAATATTTATTGCATTATTTGGTTCAATTTTTAGTTCAATTGTGAACCTCTTCTACTTAAGTTCAATTTTCAGTTTGATTTTCAAATCATTGGTTAATTGAAAATCGGGAAGAGAACTTGAATATGCTACATTTTTCAGCAGAAGAACAACAATTTGAAAGTTTATTGAACTGTGTTTTTAGTGCAGGTGTCTAGCTGTGTAAGCATTTCATATGTTGGGAAATAATTTTCATACAGTGCGCCACATTTGTCAGTAAAAGGATTTAAACAATGAAGAATAGTGTGTAGTGTAAATGAATTAATTGCAATATATTTTCTACCTCATTGGGGTATTGCCCGCCGATTGAAATTTAACATTACGATAATAATGGTTGAAATTTGACATTCAGAGTAGAATCCTGGATGCATAGATTAAAGTTAAGCACAGTTACCTTAGCTTCGGACGCCAAAACTGCTCCAGTGCCGACCTTTACCGTTGAACTTTGAATGTTTTTTTGCAGTAAAATAGATTTCCCTTTCCCTTCAATGCAGTTATTGACCTTGACATTCACCTGTTCAACTGAATTATGAAGCTCAAGATCTTGTAACTTGTTTAGTTTTTTTCTTAGTTTGCATCTTGGAGAAACCGATTCTAATAATCTGCTTTTTTCAGGTTGCCTTGGGGATTTGTTCAAATCATAGGAGGGAATAGTAGCAGTGGCTTTTATCTTTAGGTCAGGCTTCATGTGCTGCATTCTTGGGCTCACAGTGTTAATTACCGGCCTTTCATTTGATTCTTTCAATAATGGGTATGGCCCTCTACATTTTATCTTTTTTTCTGTTAATTTTTTGTCTGCTTTAGTTTGTTTCTTCCAAAAGTCCTTCTTTCTGTTATTTCTTGAGTCGCCTGTTCTAATCGTTCCAAGACCTGGATGCCTTTCAAGCTTTATGACTTTGGAGAAAGTAGCATCTAGCTTTCTAGCTGGTTCCATGATCACAATTGGGCACTTCAAATCTCTTATGCTTAATTCGTTTGTTCTGTAGTTTGGTGGAGTGAACTGTATGCTCGGTGAATTGACTGAACTTAGTTTCATACTGCCAATATTTTTTGTTGCTGATATTACCCGTTTGATATCCTGGAGTTCCTTACAGGAGTGTTGGCATGGAAGCTTTTGTATTCTCTTCTCGGCCTTTTTGAAAACTGATTCAATTTTCTGATTCATATATGCTTCTACATTTTCTATCAGTATCTGTGGAGTTTCTTCATTTGAAAATTTGGAAAGTAAATCCAAGTGTGGATTGTTTCTCCTCGGAGGCTTGGCAATGTTTCTTGGTGACCGCAAGGTCTTCTCATGAGCTGCAACCTGGTTCTGCTTATTGTAGGGATCATAGCTTCGGATACTATTTTGTGCAGCTGAATTTAGAGGTTCCAAACCCATAATCTTTGCAACAATGCTGGAATTTTTTTCATTATTTTCCAGATCCTGAAGTTGATTCAAGGTTGCAGGTGCTCTCTTCTCGGCGTCAGTATCCGATTCTTTTACAGCAGAGTTGATTTTAGGGCTTAAATTACACCTTAGCGAACATTCTCTGCTGTCTAATGAAAGCCTTGAGAGTCCATTATGTTTATTATCATATTCCTTCATGTCAATGAGTATCCGTGACATTTCTGTTCCGTCATAAGAGAATCGAGGCGATCGACCTTCGGAAAATCTCTCAGGACAGACTTTAAATTTGAGCATTTTGCTGAATGATTCATTAAGATCCCTATCTTTAGATTGTTCCATTGGTCTAGGGGAGTGAATTGAATTGAACACTTTGTTCCTTTTATTGTCTTCCTTCGTTTTAGCACTACATAAGTCTCTGTAAATAGACTCCCTGATAGCTTCTTTGAAATCAGGAGATTTATTGGTGCCTGCGCTTCTTGTTCTTGACGAGTTCATTGGTGAGCTTCCTGGTAAAAATGTGTGCTGTGTGTTTATTGATTCTTCTTGAGGTGATTTGTGTTCTAATGAAGAAAATGTTGTAAACGTTGATGAGAAAGAGGTTCTTGATGACTCCATGGAATATCTAGTGTTATCTTGAGATCTCCTGCTTTGATTTTTCTCCTGTAGTAATTATGCTAAAAGTTACGGATTTCTCATGTATATATTGGTTTAAAATTGGTTTGTTATCGTAGCATCAGTAACATACCAAGTTAGATGATGAGCTAATGCTGGGGCATACTGAGTCATGAGCTGCACATTTTTTCATGAAAACGGAAGTTAGGAACTTAGAAGGTAAACAAAATAAGAAGTAACAAAAGTTTCAACAAGTTTAATTAAATTATGTTAGAATTCTTAATCTATAATGTTATTAAAATTTTTTCTAACATTATAACTGGAGAAGAGATTAGGCTTTGGCCGTTGGTATTCACTTTAATCGAAAGTACTGAATGCTTTTTTTTTAGTTCAAGAATTCATAATTGAATTGAAAAGATCTTAACGAACGAACAAAAAAAAAAAGGATTTATTTAACAGAATTTAACAACTCAGCTTCATATTTCATGCATAATTTTTATAAATCAGAATACATCTTTGTAAGATAGAAGCGAAGAATATTGATTGAACTATTCCCTAAAATTATAATCAAGAAATTCTACATCACTTTTTTTTTGGTTGTCAAAAAAAGTTTTTTATATTAACTGAGCCAATTATATACACCTTATGCAAGTAAATTATGTTAGTTGCATAAAAAAGGTAGGATTCATAATGTTTGATTACTTGTGTGATGAGGATAATGATGATGATCATTATTATTTGTCTTGTCCTAATATTATATGATTTCTCTTCATTTTTTTATTGAGTATTATGTGAGGCAATAGATTTAGTGTTTTTTGCTTTGATTAATTGTTACCTATGTTACTAATTTTTCACTAATATTATCCGTCCACAGTGTATATTAAATAGCTCTTGGTAGGAAATAAAATGAATATTCTTTTGGAACCACAGAGTTAGGGTAAAAAGAAATGAGCTAAGAGCTAGAGTGACCGGAGTTAGGGAAACTCAGAGTTATATAGCTAGGGAGCTAATGAGTCCGAGTTCGAGTCCTGAGCTACTAGAAAACAGCACTTAGCTTAAACCTTAGGAAAACATAAAATTATGACCAATATTACAATAGGAGAGAGTAGAGAATGCACACCTAAAAAAAGTTTATACTGTTTAAGAATTATAACTTGAAAATTGTCAAGTTGTGACAGCAGCCACATACGGAACAATATTTCTTAAAATGTGTCTTGTTGCTCTTAAACTCTTAAAAAAGAGTTAACTCAAGCATCACCATATCTTGAGGACTGCCACACTTTAACTTCTGTTTAAAATTAGCATTTTTTATTTATTTATTTAGTTTTGTCTATGATAATAAAAAACTAAGAAAATTGACAGTTATAAATACCAGAAGCATCCCTCCTATTGCCTTGCTCACTGAGTTGCCTTCCATGAAAAAACTGCTGGCAACCAAACAGCTGAAATATCCCACCAATGCAACCTGCCGGCTTCTTTGATTCGAGAATTTTGTCATCGAACACGTCCGTAAACTTCCTCGCCATTTCTTTATCGACTCCTACTTGCCCAAAAAATTCGAACCATGCCAAAGTGATCTCAAGAAGGGATAGATACTTCAGAAAATACCAATAAAAACTTAGGAACTTTTCAATCAATAGAAAGAGAAAGGAGTTTGTCAATATTATTCAGAAAAAGGGAAGAGATATTAGCTCACTATGACGAATCTCACATACAAAAAGAAGCTTCTTATTAGTATTTATGCAAAGAAGGGGAACAGAGATTAGTTTAGTGTGATGAATGAACCTCTTCTTTTGTTTTGAAGCAATAGGTGAAGGCATAGGGCTGCTGCTCATATAAATATGATGAACTGGAAATGAATGACTGCGGGTTTTATTATGCCAAGGAAGTGAGATGTGGTACCAAAACAGTAAATAGAATGAATTGTTCATGAAAAACAGTTGGATCATGTGGGACTATTATTTGGTCTGTCAGTGATCCATGGCAAACATTTTGGTCCATACTTTGGCATGTGGATTAATTATTGAGTGGGTCTGATGTTGTCTGAATTGGGCATGTGATGTGTGTGTATGGAGATACAGATGGAGTACTTCATGCTCTTTAAAGTATGATGACATTGGCATGAGAAGTTCCACTTCATCAACTGTAAATCAATCATATCTATGTTGGGGTTTTTTCCCTTCACTTTCCTTTCTCTCTAATATTTTACTATACTCTTATACATTTTGTATTTATGATATCGCTTTTATCTATATATCTTAAGAATAATGCTTAAATATTTATATTCAATTTTTTCTATATTTTATATGTTGGTACATGTTTGGAAAGTTACTCACTACCTATAATAGCATTTTCTTTTGGTTATATATGAATTCTTAATTGAAATCCTTTGGAATTATTCACGCATATTTATTGGTTTGCATCTTTTTTCTGCTTGCTATTCAAATTTTCATCATTAATTTCATTAGTTTCATCTCAACGATTTCAGGCTGATTTTGTAAATACTCAATTTCTATCAAGGCTTTCAACTTCATTTTGCAATTCTTTTTGCTACTATTTAACTTTGCTCTACATTTTTTTTTCTGCTCTTACTTTTTGATATTGATTTTATCTATTTATCTTAATGTTGTTTTGTTCATATTCAAATCACTGAAATTTATGTTACCTTCAATAGATGTGAAGTCAACCAATGATTGTTGTTTGCAATGCAATTTCTTCCAAGCTTAGTGTAAGGTCGTTAGTAGGGCTGTCAAAAAAGCTCGTTGTTCGCGAGTAGTTCGTGTTCGATTCACCAGGGAGTTTGTGTTCAATTCATTTGATAAACAAACGAGACAAATACAAATAATTTTTTTCATTCGGTTTATAAACGAATCAAACAAGAACAGTCAATTGTTCGATTGTGTTTGAATCATAAATGGTCAAAATTTAAAATAACTTAAAATAATTATATATAAAAAAATTATCATATTTTAAAAATAATTATATATTCTAAAAATTTATCATATTAAAACAAATAAATTCTTTAAATTATAATATAATCTTCAGATAAAAAAAATAAATTCTTTAAATTATAATATAATCTTCAGATTCGCCTCTTAACATATTAAATCATGTAATCTCATTTTTATCTTCAGGTTCGCTTCTTAGCTTAAATTTTCTTATAATTCTTTTAGATTTATTTAGTCTCTTTGAGTGAAACATAGTTTTTGAAGTTTTTGGGAGTAAAATCTCGCATAATGCCGCTAGATCTGAATTTTTTATGGATAAGATATGATATTATGGTTTTTTTTGTGTTGTGCTATGATTCATACAGGTTTAAACTTTTAAAAGATTTCAAACAATTTGAACAATACATATAAATTTGTAAGATTTTGAACAATTCAAACAATTCTAATAATTCGAACATTTCAGACATATTTCAAACAAATTGAACCGAACACGAATAATAACTTCACAAATAATTTAAAGCACGAGCTTATTTCAAACACACTTAATTTTGAACGAACAGAACACGAGCTCTGTCGTTTATGTTTGATTCGTTTACACCTCTATTCGTTTGAGATTTTTCTTGTAATTTCCAATGCAAAAGAGGGTAATTACATTGCAATCTCAGTTTACAGCAAGCATGTGAAAAACTTGAAACATTGCATCTTCTTTACGTAGCTCAAATTAGTTTGTCCAAAAGCACATAATCAATTATACCTTCTTATGCGCAACAACTGTAAAAGGCATAAAATATACAAAAGTGATGATTGAGTTGGGACCATAGAAGGCATGTTGGGTTCCCTTTGCCCAATGCCTTGTTTCTTTAATCTAAATATTAAATGTGAAATATTAATTTCTTTTTTCAGATTTGGACAAACTGTTGGTTCTAATAGAGAAGGATCTATAGTACAGTTTTGTTTCTTCTTTATTTTTTGAGTTAGTGGCTGGGGGGTTATGGCTAAGATTTAGTTAAGAATGTCTGAAATGGCGGGTTTTGAGCTAATTTAAGCCAAATGTCTACATTATTAATTAAAGTGTATGCGAGTGTATTTAATCATTTATATGTAGTTTTATTTTATTGTAGAATGGGTCCGAACTAATCTCTCACACTCACACTTTAGTTTTTATCCTAAAAATTTGAAAATTTGAAAAATGAACTCTCTCTCTCTCTCTCTCTCTCTCTCTCTCTATATATATATATATATATATATATATATAATTTGGGGTTGATTTGAATTAATAATCATTGAGCCACTCTAGTACTCCAGTTGTTAGAAGCTTGAACTTGATATTAGGGGCTTTTACATACATACCACATAATTTTTATTTATTTACATTTCTAACACTGAACTTTCATATTTATATAAATATCACTCTTTTTAGTAGAACATCTAAATTATGAGTCACTTTTATAACTGAAATATACCTTTTGCTGCATAGGTTTTTAATTTTTATTATTACAAATGTAAATATCCAAGAATTGTGTGGTATCTATGTAAATATACCTTGATACTATTGTCAAGTTTTGAACTTCATACATACCAAGCAGTTGTAAATTCCTCATCTGTAGTTTAATGTTAATGCCTTGTAGCAACCATAAGAATTATAGGTAGTTTGGTCCTGACAAAAGATAAGACTTTGCTGTGCAGTAACAAAGGTGAAAACTTTAGATCCACAAACTCTGCTAAAGAACATCTTTAGCCAATTATTTTTGGTCATCTGCATTTAATGTGTTTTACTTTCTAATGTCTGCCATCTCATAACAGCACACTCTTCATAAAGTTAGGGCCCATTTTTCAATATTCTGGATCTCATCTCTCCACTCATTCAACTGAATTAATATCTAATGAATGCAAAATCATAATTTTTTTTTAATTTTAAGACTAAATCATAATTTATTCAGTTTGAATTACAGTGCCCATGCTGCAGTCCCATCCTTCCGTACCATGTTCTCGAAATCAGTAGCGGAATATCAATAATTCAGCTGAGGCCAGGTATCTTTCTTAGGAATAATTATTACTAATATATGCTCCATTTTTTTTAATGTATTTTTCTTTTCATGTTGATATGTTTGTTAGTCCCTTTTAAACAGAAGATTTACATTCATACCACTCAATTTTTATATATTTACACATCCAACACCTAAACTTTGATGTACATGTATGTTTGTTACCTTGCCTACAGATGAAAATGGTTAAAAAGTAGTGTTTTCAATTTGGTATGAAAGATTTGGGTATATGAATGTAAAAAAGCAAATTTTAGATGTTAGATATGTAAATACATAAGAATTGATAATAATAGTATTGTATTTGGGAGAAGGCACCAATGTGCATTTCAGTGTTACAATATTTATTTGTTAACTTAGCACACATAATAATAAGCCTGATTGAGAAATGTGATATTGGATGCAAGCCATGTGCAGATGTGCGGTAGGAAGAATTGCTGCCTATCTTCATTAGGGTTCAGCTGTACCATAAGATTGTCAAGGCAGTTATGTGTGGCTACTCTGAATCACCATGTGCCATGTCCTTCATAGATTGCATAAAGTACCATTGTTTAGGAGAATATTGATAATTATGGGTATAGTTGTCAAAAGAATAAATAGTAGAAATATGTAAATAAGGTTATAGGTTTTGAGGTAAGGATAAAATTGGGTGGTATTAATGTGAAAAGTAAATTATAGGTGGTAGATATGCAGATCAATGGAATTAGGTGGTATGTATGTAAATTCTCTATGTTGAAATAATGAAAAATAGAATTTGATGATTAGGATGCATTTAGTTAAAGGTAGGATAGTGTTTCAATGAAATTTGTCTACATTCAGGGAGGATGATAAGATATGAGGAGATTATCGTGAGGCGTAGATATATTTGTATGATAGATGAGTAAATTAAATTTCCCTATTTTTTACAAAGAGATTAAGGTAAAATATGTTTAAAAGTTTAAAAAAAAGGGGAGCATTTACATACATAACACCCAATTACTATGTATATACATTTCTAATACCAGAATTTTACTATTTACATCTATACCTCCCAAGTTTTTCATATGAAATTAGATGCATATCAAATAAGAAATATCACATTTTTAATTTTTGAAAAGTGAAATACACACTATGTGTTTAGGTAAGATGGTATGTGTGCAGAAAAAATGTGCCATTGTGGATCACGAAGGTGTGAACCTGCGTTTCGGTAGATCCGACCCGAGGAGAAAATCCAGTTTCTCAATATCACCAGTCGTCCGAGTGACGTCTTCGAGACTCCTCATCAGGGATTAAGAATTGATAATACAATAGAGTTTTAAAGTCATCTCACAAGTTTTTCTCCTTGATAAATGAACAATCTATTTGGTTACAACGATTCACCCTTTGCCTGATAGCTTAGTCTCGCTCCACTGATAAGTTCTTCTCATCCAAGGATTGATGGTTGACTTCCATACTATTTCAACAAATGAACAAATCCTAACCGACTGAACAAATAATGCCGACCCAAATCTAATCAAGTTCAGCCTGCCGACAACGCCAACTCGGCTGAAGATGATCTGATTTGTCTTACCAGCTGAAACCATACTAGCCTAGCCGACTGAGCTAGAGAGTATTCACGCGACTGACTCATATATATAAAATACTTAGAATATCCAGTACCGACGGTACAACCCCCATTAAAACAGAGAAAAATATAATATTGTTATATTATATTCCCTCCTTATAAATAGAGAAATCACTTTAAAGAATTGATAAATCATTCCTCTCTCCTTACTTTTATTCTATTCCTTGAAGGGATGATTCACAGACAAATCACGATTCCACAGATAAAAATGTTAAAATAGTTGTTCCCAAATAGGCGAATATATTGGTAACATGTGATGTTGAGATGTGGATATCTATTGAAAAGTAAGAGGGGTGTACGCCATTTAATATATTGCTTATATCGTTATCAATGTGACTTGTCAAAAGCATAGATGAAGAATATCCAGTAACTTGCACATCTTAATATCTTATTAGTTCACGGTTTTTGGCCCTTCTCATTTTTGAATCTTCAACATCTTGAATGACAAGTCGCCGTCTACTCTGTTCTAAAATCCTAAATTTAATTAGGGTTCAAAGTGAAATGATGATGTCAACAATTAATTCTGTCAAATTACAGTAGATTAGGTTGATCTTTTGCATTTACAACATTAACAAACCATGCAATTTTTGTGTACTTAATTGTTAAACTTATAATTTATAATTTGCTATTTATATAATAAACCTTCAATCTAAATGCTATTTGCATGAGCATTCATAAGAAGCCGTAAACCATAAATTTCGGGATTTCAATCTTTGGTAGGGTATGAATAATTGATGAATAATGAAGGTTCTTGTCATATGGTAGGCCAAGTTCTAGCCAATTATTATACTAATTTGAAAATAATAATAATAAAAAAGATGAAATTTCTCCCTTCCAAAATAAAATTTATAATGTTATATTGTTATTGAATGCTCTTATGATATTAGAACGCATTTTATTGCTTTTACAATCACATGCGACACTATTGCAAAATGAGTTTGTTGTTTCATATGCAAGAAGCATTGATTTTACTATTACATGATAATTGCACATCACTATTTAACATAGTTGTAGAAATCTTTTGAAATTAATGGTTAGAAGGACAAAAATTAAGGAAAAAAGAAAAAAAAAATTGAACAATAATGATTATACGACATAATAATTGCACATTACTATTTTACTATCTTTATCTTCCTTATAAGAGTAAAAAACGCACAATATTATACAACAATATCATAAATATTCAGATGCATCATATTATCTGCCGTAAATATATCATATAATTGAGTTAATGCATCTACAAGTGCAAGGAGCCGGGACATATGAAAAGAGATTTTCCAAAGCTCAAGAAGCAGTTTGATGAGAATTAGATGTATCTTCTAAGTCTGTGAATATGGTGCAAAGTGACAATTCAGATTGTAGTGATGGTGATGTACTTTCAGTTACAACAACTCAGTTGAAGGATGCATGGATTCTTGATTCAGGAAACTCTTATCACATAACACATAACAGAGAATGATTTACTTCATACATGCTATCTGATTCTGGCTCAATTTATTTGGGTGATGATAGATGTTACAATATTGCTGGTCTTGACAAAGTCATAATTAAGATGTATGACGACACTATCAGAACATTATGTGATGTGAGACATATTTCAGATTTGTAAATTCCTTGGACACTTTACACACAAATGATTTTATTCCTAATGCAGATGAGGATAGAGAAACCATCAGAATTGTTAAAGGTGCAGTCTGTGATGAAATGAAAGATTGATGCAGATAATATCTATAAACTGTTGGGGAGTACAGTTGTAGGTAAAGTTCACTCTGTTGAATCATATGTTGAGATGACAACAGATATGTTGACCAAGCTAGATACTAACAACAAGTTCTTGCACTGCTTGAACTTGTTAAATGTTTGCAATTGTTAGAAGGCATAGTTGTCCAACCCACTTTGGTGTAAGAAACTCCAGGATATTTTTTATTTCTCCTAAGGGGCTGGATATTAGCCAAGGTGAAGATTTGTTAGGTATATGTATTTCTCCTATATTAGTCAAAGTGGAGATTTGTTAGGTATATGAATTTCCTTTAAGGGGTTGGATATTCACCAAGGTGGAGATTTGTTAGGTATGACTCATATACCAGAATTTAGGGTCTCTTGGATTTGAAGATGTCTCCTGAAATGAATAGGAGTGTCTCCTGGAATGAATGAGAGTCTCCTAAAATTAACATGAGTGTCTCTTGGAATTGAAGAGGTATCTCTTAGACTTTAGTGGATTGTGAGGAGCGATGGCGTGTTAGTAATTTTATCTCTGAGTTATATATATATATATATATATATGATGTGTGGACTCCTCTGAAATAGTGAATTCACAGCTCTGCTCCCGAGAACATAGACATGTTTACCGAACCTCTTTAAATCTCTATGCTCTTCTGATTTTGTGTCGATTTATGTTTTTTCTTCGCCCTAAATTTCCCAAAAAGTTATTTAAAATTCATAATGTATATTGTTATTAAATGCTCTTATGATATTAGAACGCATTTTATCGCTTTTACAATCAAATGCGACACTTGCAAAATGAGTTTGTTGTTTCATATGAAAGTAGCAATGATTTTACTATTACATAATAATTGCACATTACTATTTAACATAGTTGTAGAAATCTTTTGAAATTAATGGTTAGAGGGACAAAAATTGAAAAAAAAAAAATTGAAAAAAAAAAAAAGAGAAATATTGAACAATAATGATTATACCACATAATAATTGCACATTACCATTTTACTATCTATATCTTCCTTATAAATGTAAAAAACGCACAATATTATACAACAATATCAGAAATATTCAGATGCATCATATTATCTTCCATAAATATATATATATAATTGAGTTAATGCATCTAATCAATCCCTAATCCAATCATAAAAAAACCCAAATGATGATGATAATAATAGAAATAGTAAACGTAAACTGTAGACCCTATCAAATAGGTAAAATACTGCCTTCCAGTTCGGCTGCCATAAATCAAAGCAAATGAGGTCCCAAAAAACTGCCACCCATTATGGGCTCATGCCATGTGAGATGAGGGCCCAAATCCGTACGTAACTTTATCCAGATTCCACTGTTCCTGATAAGCACCTGACCTCTCCATTGCTAACCCACCTCAGCCCACCATTAATCATTATTCATTACTACCTCCTCCCCTGCTCCTTCCAGTCAGAAAAATGTGTCAGATTATATATATATATATATATAATAAGTGCAAACGTGTCAAAATATTCCTCACATGTTTTTAAAAGTTGGGTAGAAATATACTTTTGAGCTTGATTTATTAACTAAAGTGCTAATTCATTTGTTCTGAAATAGAAAAATAATGAAAAATTAAACTTATAAAAGTAATATATATATATATATATATATATATATAGTGA
>NW_018164503.1:590926-591151 GCF_001263595.1 Phalaenopsis equestris | reverse complement strand
TATATATATATAATGAAAATTAAAGAAAAATTATAAAAAATTATGTTATAGGAGCAAATAGGATGTTCTTTTTATGTTTTTTTTTTTAATTTTCTTCTCAAGTTATTGGATATGAATATTTTTTAGTGGCATTTATCATACCACTCAATATATATTCATCTTTTCCATACAAAATATTTAAATATTTGATCCAACTTCAAAAAAATCACCATCACTTTCTTTTTT
>NW_018164503.1:590237-590826 GCF_001263595.1 Phalaenopsis equestris | reverse complement strand
TTTTTTCTAAAAGCGAAATACACAATTTAATGCATAGATTTATGACACCTAAATGCTAGAGTCGAGTCAAGTTCTCCCAAATTAGGCAATACATACTGATATTCATTTCAAGTGCATTCAAAAGAAGCCAAACAATTACAATGACTGCACAGGAAGATTTCGCAACAAATTTTAGGTTTGTATGATGTGACTTGTGGAGTTGTATACAAAGCTTTCCGAACGGTTCACATGGCATCACGAAGATGAAAATTATTAATTATTGAGAGTTTGCTGAATGCAGGTCAATGTCATCTCCGTCGTCGGCACTGTTATTTTGCAATTCAATTCATTTTATTCACATTTTATTTACATACCAATCGCTCAAAATAACACATATTACATTTTTAACCGCCTGAACTTTTAAGCCTAATAATCAAACACTCGTTGCATTATAATCATGTTTTTGAACCCACTCATGAAGATTTTGTGTGATTATAATGTTATATTTAAAGAAAATATGCATGTTATAACATATCAAATTTAGTAAAAATAGAACTCATTGCAGTCAAAGATGCACACAAAATTGAATTCTAGCTTGGATCCAAAACAA
>NW_018164503.1:577548-590137 GCF_001263595.1 Phalaenopsis equestris | reverse complement strand
AAAAAAAAAAAAAAAAAAAAAAAAACTATTATTTACTTTTTAAAAGTGAAATACATGACACCAAAGTGGTGCAATTATAAATATGCAATAAATTCTTTCATAAACCTGCAGCTGAATGCCATAATATTATGTTGGGAAATTTACATACATACCACCCAATTCAAATGTATTTATATATCTAGCACCTAAACTTCTTTACATTATTGCCAACCAAATCATTCATACACATTAAGAATATCACTCATTTTAACTTTTTAGAAAGTGAAAATACACATTTTCATGAATAGGTAAGATGGCATGTTAGATATGTAAGTACATGAGAAATAAGTGATAAATAACTGTTTCAGCAATAAATTTACCGGGAATTTACATACATACCACCCAATTCTAATGTATTTATATATCTAGCACCTAAACTTCTTTACATTATTGCCAACCAAATCATTCATACACATTAAGAATATCACTCATTTTAACTTTTTAGAAAGTGAAAATACACATTTTCATGAATAGGTAAGATGGCATGTATGTAATAATTAAGTATAGAAGTTAGATATGTAAGTACATGAGAAATAAGTGATGTCGCCAAGATATTAGGGGATGAGAAAAAGTTCGCCAGTCCACGATTAAGTTGAAAAAAAAAAAAGTGTGAATGGAAAAATATATTTCACTTATTAAAGACATTTTTGATGTGATATGAAAGATTTGAGATGTATAAATATAAAAAGTGATGTTTAGATGTTAGATGTGTAAATACATAGGAGTTGAGTGGCATATATGTAAATGGCCAATTATATAAAGGGTCACAGAGCTTAAGTGCTGTTTGGACATAAAACTTCAGTGCAGTTTGGTTGGCTTGATACCAAAACAAAATAAAATAAAATTTTGGGAGATTTGAAATACTACGAAATATCAATTTATTGTACATTTGGGAATTGCCCAAATCATTATATTTCAAATCAAGCAATGCACTTGTCGGTTATTCCAACATGTCATCATCTCGGAGCCACACCAGCCGCCAAGGCTACCGCGTACCATTGCTCGTTGCTGCCGCTTTGCATCAACCCTCATCCACGTCCGAACATTTTAATGCATTCAATTTACATTCACCCAAATAATAATCATTTTTCTAAAACACATGCGCTTCAATTAGTCCCAACACTATTAAAATGCATATATTTAAAAAATACCCAACCAAACAATTCCTTAAAACTCTCATGCGGTCCTGCATCGGACTCTTGTTAACTCGGGCCTTTTATTTTAAGGCCGTGGTTATGCCGCAAAAAATTACTCGGGAGCTAAAGTCTTTAACTTAGATCGACAACAATGATAGGAGGTGTTCGATATCCTATAAGTGCTTTATGGCACTTTCTACAAGCTCCAATTTCACTCTTATGCCTAAATCCAACCAAGGTTCAATTTTGTTACAATTATAACCCTCAACAAACATTGGCACATGGAAGCGCGAAAAATTACTCAGGAGCTATAGTTTTTAACTTGATCTACAACAATGATAGGAGGTGTTCAATATCCTATAATTGCTTTGTGGAACTTTCTACAAGCTCAAATTTCACTCTATGCCTAAATCCAACCAAGGTTCAATTTTGTTACAATTATAACCCTCAACAAAATTTGGCAAAATGAAGATGTGTTTATCTACAAGTTTTGAACAGATAATTGCAGTAAATGATACTTACATTCTTCATTGCTTCAAGAATCAAAGCAAAAGTTTCCTTTCTGAGACCACTTAGCCAAAAGACCATACTCCTACCTTTGAGCCAAATCTGGACCAATAAATTCTTTCATAAACCTGCAGCTGAATGCCATAATATTATGTTGGGAAATTTACATACATACCACCCAATTCTTCCACTACCACCCAATTCTTATGTATTCACATATCTAACAACCAAAGTTTAATATGTAGACTAATAACACATTGGTGTCATAAATCTATGCATCAAAAGATACATTTCACTTTTAAAAAGATATTGACGGTGGTATTTTTGACATGATGTTAAAGGATTTGAATGGTATGCATATAAATCTGAATGTTTATGTATTAAATATGTAAATACATAAAAATTATGTGGTATGTACCCGCCTCTCATCTCAAAAATGCACATAAATCCCGATAAAATAAGTGATCACTAACCTCATCTGGTTAAAGCCGTGGGGTCATTCTTATCGATGATATTCTTATAAAAGCTCCACATTTTATGTTCGGGTGTGATAGCTTGTTGGCCGAATGAGTGTTTCTTCACGTGATCTCGAACATCATCAGCCATGGCTATACTCTCCAGATAAACTCGAATTGCTCCCCCTGGCCCTGAGCCAAATACAATCCCAAAAATATGATTCTCGAGCAAAGCTAATCAAACTAATTCATTTCGACTCAATTACCTAAAACGCTATCCCCTTCGTCTCGAAAATCATATGGAGAAGGAAAAATAGCGGTGTGCAGCTGTCGATGGCGAAACAAATCAAACAAATCCTCGTAAAAACCATGAAAAGAAAGACGAAGAAGACGAAAAAGGCTAAAAGTCATAAAATCATACAGGATTGGAGAGGGCCTTGTATGGTGAATCATCAATCAACAATGTATTTGATGGAGAGTACTCTCCCTTCTCCCATGGAAGGTCCGCTTCCTCTTTGTCCCACAACTTCATCAACTCCTTTAACACCAATGGTTTATGCCTATTCTCAATTGTATTAAACCCAGTAAATGTGCATTTAGATTGATCCTGCAAAATAGATGCAAAAAAGAATATAAAATATTTAGATAAGTAATGACTATAAAAAACTATATGGATAATAATAAATTAAAGGAACTAATTACACCATTATAAAGTTGAGGCAAAATAAAGTATCACGGCGTATTACTTCACACATAGCGAATGCAAGCGAACAACGACAAACTAAGTACAGCTAAAAACAAGTTAAATATGGTTTCATTGTGCTTATTTGTTTTGGCTAATTAAATAAAACTGATTACTTATGAAGCTTAAGTAACATATCAGATTATGCTAACTTGTATGAAGTTTATGAAGCCAAAAAAGTAATTTGTTTTGGAAGATTTACAAACATACCACTTAAATCCTGTCCATTTATATATGTAACACCTAAACTTCAATTTTTATATATATGCAACTTTAACTATGAATGAAAAGGTGTATTTCACTTTCAAAAATTAAAATAGTGGTATTTTTTATGTTTAGCTGTTAGAAATGTAAATAAATTGGAATTGCGTGGTATGCATGTAAATGCCCCAAGCTTAAAATACATCGGTAGATCTCTGAATAAAGCTTATTTGTTTACAGGTTAAGTCTATTGTGTATAAACAGCGTTTCTTCACTCAAGTTTAGCACTCATTTAAGGAAAACAAATTTTCTTATATTATCTTTTATCGCGTGTCGATTAAATCATGTTTATTTCTGTAAGCCTGTTTGTTTATAAGCTCAAAACTATCTTATTGTAAAGCCTATTTGGCCTAGTGGTTGGGTGCTTTGTCTTACAACCATAAGGTATTAAATTCAAAGATTAAAAATTACAATTGCGTATGATTTTAGAAAAGAAAAGCTCAAAACAATCTTATTTATGCAACCAAATAAAGCGTAATAAAATTTGACTTGAGGACAATAGAAATAAGATTGAACGAGAATGTTAGAAATTGTGAAAACATAAATTCATAAACAAAAATGAATGAAACATGATGATCCTTAAAGCTAAATATTACAGATTATGAAAAAATAAATTCAACTATAATGAAATTTAGAGGTTTAGCAAAGTAAAACAAAACGCATGCAACAGAATATGACAGTAACAAATACACCGGATACTATAATCATAACGACTTGATTATTCACATACCCAGCAAAAAAGTAACCTGTCTTTGGAATCCCGCATTACATAATTGATGACTCCAATAATGTTATTCCTAAAGAAATAAATAAAAAATGGCACATTGGTTACAAGAAGATTAGAAACAGTAAAATAAGCAAAATAATAATAGTATAACGAAGGTATGGAAAGAATTATTTCTATAGCACTGTAAAATATAAAACTTGATGGATGTCAAATAAGGAAGAGAAGAAAATATAAATACAACACAACTCTTATGTATTTACATATCAAACATGTAAACATTCATATTTACATCCACAGTACTCAAATCTTTAACATCACAAAAAAAAAAAAAAAATGCCACCATCAGTATCTTTTTAAAAATGAAGTACATATTTTCATGCATAGGTTTATGACACCAAGGTATTATTGTGAACTCCAAACATTCTGACCTCTCCCCAACGACTCTGCATTTATTTTAATTTATTTTTTCATTTTGAGAAAGCTTTGGAGGGTCAAATTTTCAGAAGGCAAATTGAATTGTAGACAAGACATTAGCCGGAGATTACACCCTCATTTTGCGAGAAATTTTTGATCTGGGATTCAAAAAGTGCAAGTCCCTATGGTTAATTACCCCTCCAGATAACGGGAGAGCACTTTCGATAAAGGTCAATCATTAATAATTGAAAATTTAACATATAATAACAGAGAGATAACTTTAAGTTATAAAATTTATCACTTGAAGCTTAAAGTGGATGATGGGAAAATGAAGACGAAACTCGATCAAGATCTTATGGTTCTGTTGTCCCGGGTCGCATTGTCGATCAAGATCTTATGTTTCTGTTGTCCCAGGTCGCATTGTGTCTGATCTACTTATTTAGAGAAAATAGTCGACCTACTATGAAGGAAGAATTCTTCTCAGCAACCATGGGTTATTTCGTCCAGGAGATTTTTGTAGATTTGGGGTGAAGATTTTTCTAAGGGGACAAATTTAAATCAACCTTAACTAATATAAGATTTTATGTCAATCAATTGTACCCTTATGATTCACAACTCAACAGGTAGAAAATTGTTGGAGAGATACGAGCTACTGTCGTAAACGTAATAAAATGATGCAATTTGACGAAAACCACTAGGTCAAAGGGCCCTGATCGTAATCGCTATTTTATAGTGGCATTTAGCGGTGAAATCACACGGACAGAGGACTCGGACTACATCCTTACTGGCACGCAATTGCTTTGATTGTGAATATAAAGATGCATTTGATACGACATACATTCTTTGTGAGCTGAAGTCAATCAGAAGTTTGTTACCCTAGACAAATTGTTACGACGTTGATGAAATTTTATTTTCAAGTCTAGTGATTTATTTTAACTTGGAGATTCAGGTTGATTACATTGAAAATCTTGATTTAAAATTAACCCCTCCGGATGAAATTTTCAATCAACATGACCATCATCGGGAGTTAAGCATTGAAGGGGGCGTTCACTTTAGTTAGGTAGAATTTTAGGGTATGAGTCTTGTTAACTCCTGTTTTTAAGAAGACGAATCAGACTATATGATTTACACTTGTAAATTCGCACTTTAAGATGTGACCATTTATTTTAATACTTGACTCGTCAACTCCAGTCCTTACAAGGAGAAGAATCGGACTAGTTAAATGGGATTACCACCCTTTCTTAAAGGCAATGCGGCCCGATTAGCCTGCGTAGCATTCTCGAACCTAATATTTGAGCATTCAATATTTTTGGAGCACATGCAGGCTTTTGAAAATGTGTAATTGATTAGTTTATATAAACACATTAACACATACATATCTTAAGAATATCTCAAGTAGTACTCATCTAAGTCTTAAGAGTGGACTCATATTTCAATGTCTCATTTGACTTGAGAGATAACCATGGACTTTATGTAGAGTTTAAAATCATTTAGAGCTCAAAGTATTTTCCAAATTATTATGATTTTAGGATTTAAAAAGGGACCGTTTTCTGTTTGCTAGTAGGTGTTGCGAATCTGGTGATGAATTTTAAAACAACAACAAAAAAGCCTTAATCCCACTACGTGGGGTCGGCTACATGAATCATTTTTCTCCATTGCGTCCAATTTAGTGTCATATTTTAATTTAGTTCTAGTAAATTAAGATCATTTTTTATACAATAAGCCCAAGTCTTCCTAGGTCTACCTCTGCCTTTCTTAACACAAGTCGAATCTAAAACATCTACTCTCCTAATCGAATCATCAGATGGTCGACGTTTAATGTGACCAAACCATCTAAGACGACTTTCTCTAATTTTGTCCGTCACAGGAGCTACACCAACCCTATCACAGATATATTCATTTCGCATTTTGTCTCCAAGTGTAAAGCCACTCATCCACCTAATCATTCTCATCTCGGCAACACTTATTATTATGCTTCTCTTTTAATGGCCAACATTCAATGCCATAAAGCATTGCAAGTCTCACCACCGTCTTATAAAATTTTCCTTTCAGTTTAAGCGGTACTTATCAATCACACAAAAAGCCCGACGCATTCCTCCACTTCAACCAACCAACTTGAATTCTACTATTACATCCCCATCTATATCACCACCGCTTTGAACAACATACCCAAGATATCTAAATCGTTCACACATTTTAATAATTTGATCACCCAAAGTCACACTTCTGTCATTAGTGCTACTACTACTAAAATTACATTCCATGTATTCAATTTTAGTTCTACTTAAATGAAGGTCTTTAGACTCCAATGTAGATCTCCATAATTCAAGTTTTTTCTGGGCTTTTCTCTCGTTTTATTCACGAGAAGGATATCATCAGCAAAAAACATACACCAAGGTACATCCTCCTGTAGATGTCCAGTAAGACCATCCATAACTAAAGCAAAAAAATATGGGCTTAAAGCCGATCCCTGATGTAATCCAAGAGAAAAAGAAAAATATTTGGTTAATCCTCCTTTAATTTGAACACAAGTAACAACTCTAGTATACATATCTTTAATGACTTGAATATAAGTCATATCAACACTTTTCTTCTCAAGAACTCTCCAAAGGATATCTCTTGGAATCTTATCGTAAGCTTTTTTTAAATCAATAAAAATCAAATGCAGATTCTCCTTATTACCTCTGAACTTCTCCATCAAACCTGTCAATAAATGTATAGCTTCCATATCCAAATTGATTATGAGAAATTTTCGTGATGCATCTTAACCTATGTTCAATTACCCTCTCCCATAATTTTAAAGTATGACATATCAACTTAATTCCTCTATAATTTGCACACTCTTGTGCATCCCCTTTATTCTTAAAAATGGGGATCAAAATACTCTTCCTCCACTCCTCAGGCATCTAATGCGATGGTAAAAATGAAACTTTTTATTATTATTCACGAAATTAAGATCACTAAGGTCTGATCGTATTTTCAGAAACTTCATTAAAAAATTTATCAAAATAACTCACCCACTTATGTTGAATATCTTTTTCTAAGAAAAATATTTTTTGATTTTCATCTTTAATGCACTTTACTTGAGTTGAATCTTTACTTTTATTTTATCTTTGTTTGGATAGTTTATACATATATTTTTCACTCTCCTTAGTATCTAATCTCTTATAAAGATCATTAAAAGCAAAATGTTTAGCGTCACAGATTGTCCTTTTATACTCTTTGAAGGCCGTTTGATATTTTTCTCAGTTCTTAAAACTTTTATATTTAAATCAATTTTTATAACATAATTTCTTATATTTTATCTTTTCTTGCACATTATTATTCTACCACCAACTATTTTTATTAATAATTTTTTTTTCTTTTGACTCTCGAAGCACATCTTTTGCTACTTGTTTAATAGCGTTTGTTAATTTGTCTCATATAACATTTGCTTCTTCATGAATATCTCAAAATTTGAAATCTTGAATTTTACTCATAAAAATAATTTTATTTGTGTCTTTTAGGTTTCTCCATCTAATTCTATGATGATGAGTCCTAGTATTCTTTATTTTACAACTCTTATCTTAAAATCTAGAACTAATAAACGACGTTGGGTACTTAAATTCTCAGTTGGAATGACCTTACAATCTTTACAATCTCGACGATCTCTTTTTCTCATAAGAAAATAATCAATTTGTGTTATATTAGATCCACTCTTATAAGTAATAAGATGCTCATCTCTTTTCTTGAATAAAGTATTAGTAATAACAAAATCATACGCTACAGCAAAATCTAAAATAGCTCTACCTTCATTAATTACTCAAAAATTGTAGCCACCATGAGTATATCTGAAGTTTTCTACCACTCTACCGACCTCTACCGCTACCACTCTACCGACATGTCCATTTAAATTTCCTCTAATAAAAATTCTTTCTTCAAGAGGTATCATTTGTATTAAGTCTTCTAAGTCACTCCAAAATTTAGCTTTAGATCCTATATCTAAACCTACTTCAGAAGCATAAACACTTATAATATTAAAAATCTTAGTATCAATGATAATCTTAAGAACTATAACTCTATCACCAACTCTATTAATTTTTACAATATTATATTTCAAACTTATCAATAATTACACCTACATCAGTTATAGTGCAACTCTTACAAGAATATCAAAGTTTAAAACCTAAATTATCAATCTCCTTAGTCTTTTCTCCAACCCATTTAGTTTCTTGAATACATAAGATATTAATTTTTCTATGAATCATAATATCAACCAATTCTATTAATTTACCATTGAGAGTACCAATATTCCAAGATCCTATCATACTATTAGTTTCATTAGTTTCATAGACCAACTTTTTTACCCGCATTCGTTCGTAGTGTGAGAACCCTTGCTATATTTGACACTATACCTAGGCGCCGATGTAACGACAGTTACACATTTATACTGTATTCAGGTCATACAACGAGTCTTTTTTAGGGGACGCCCTAAATTTTACACAATGATTAAAATGATTCATGCCATTTTTTTCGACAAATTTTACGCTAGTTGTCCATTACCTAACGCAACCCTCCACTTTTCACATCCGGGCTGGTAATGAATATTAAAGTTTTGAAAATTTTAAGTTTGAATTATTTTTTAGCACTATAAGCCTAAATTCAAGGGCCCAAACTTTAAAATACATTAACTCTAAAAAGCCTAAAACTTGAAAGCCCAAAAGTTTAAATATTTTAAAATCCTAAGAGTCTGCATTTTAAAAGCTAGAATTTTCAAATTATTTTAAAATTTCAAATGATTCACATTTTAAGCTGTCTTTAAAGTTCAAATATTTTAAGATTTTAAATTAATTACAAGTCCAAATCACCAAAAATTTCAGCAACCTCCCAGAGTCCCTCCCAGTTAAAGAGCACTGGAGAATGTCAGTCTTCCCAGCTATCTCAAAAGACTCGCTGGTCAGTGTCGTAAGGCACTACGACTGGGAGCAAAAAAAACATTTTAACCTGTGATCTGAAAAGACATGACACATTCAAAATACCTGCAAAAAAGGTTAGATCAAAGTCAACGTTCCTCGAGTGGTACTTTGTTTTTCCCGAACGGTACTTAATTCCTACAGGCAGGTATTTGTTTTTTGTACAGACGAGTACTTTAAATCCCCAATTTTTAAAGATAATTTTCCAGAAGAGTTCGTGATTTCCTCACCTGACTTGTATTGTGCTCTCCTTGAATGTAGTCTTTCGAAAATTTCACAATTACCCCTCTGAATGACGACCATGATTTTTTATCGCAATTTTCGACGACCATGATTTTCGAAAATTTTGGTAATTTTTGAAAATTTCACTTATATCTCTCTGAGTGAAGGCCATGATTTTCGACGACGATGACGACAACACAAAATAAAAGTACAACACAATTTTCTCTTCTTTTTTTTAATACAATGCACAACAAACACTAAAAAAAATGAACAACAATAAGTGGATTCAGATAGGTTCTGATGAATTAATCAACTCAACGCAAATTGGGCTCTATTCGAGCTTGGCTACAGGGAAGAACAGAAGAAATTGGGCGAGTTGGAGCAAAGGCTAGGACAGTATTAGAGGGAGGAATCGCGGCTTGAAAAGGCATCGTAGGGAAGGACGACTAGCTCTGTCTTTGATTTCGTGAACGGAGGAGGCGGATCGACACTATGCAAGGAGCGGCTAGAAATGTGGCTTGAAATAAGAAGTTGGAACAATAGTGTGGTTGGCTCACGTGTGAGGGAAGAAAGCGAAGGAACAATGGAGGCTTGCGGGACCTGCAAAGTAGAGTGGAAGGATTGACCATGGTACGAACTTCCGTCATTGGACAATGAGTGAGAGGAATTTTGCGTCGACTCTTGATGGGAGAAAAGGCGAAGCAGAAGGAAGTGAAAGTTGGGAATTCAAAAGGTCTTTGAACGTGTCGCAATTCCTTCGTACCTTCCCAGCCAGCCCTAGTTGCGCAGTATCGAGTGAACCAAGCAAGCAAGGAAAGGCATATCCCGAGCAATCCCGTTGCTACTTCCCTTCTTAAATCTAGTTTACTGTACCACGAAGAACACGATCAAGAGGGGAAGGGAGGCTTGAGAAGGCTTCTAGTTGGAGAAGAATGAGTAACAGAGAATGAGAGTTCCTCTGTTCTTCTCTGCCGAGAGGCACAACTTCCCCCTTTGATTATGGAAATGACGAGCCAATGAATAAAGAGGAAGAAGCAATAGAGTGCAGAAGCGGGAGCAATTACAAAAAATTCATGCTAAAGTTTTTTAAATTTAAGCTAATATTAATTAAGTGAAATTTAACTAAATTAATAATATTAATAATTTTTAGTAGTTTTTTTTAACGTCAACAGTTATGAGTGTAAAAATCAAACTTTGGGTATTAGATATGTAGATACACAAGAATTGTGTCGTAAGTACGTAAATTTCCCAATAAAATAATACATAAAACAAATATTGACATACTTGTTCCTCGAAGACCATACGCCGACAGCAAACCTTTCAAAGCAGAAGGCAAGAAATTCATCCAAAAAAGGCCTTTTGAAGACTAAAAATACAATACAAAATACAATAATGCATTAGCAGTTTTTTTTGTTTTTTTTTTTTTGCAAAATTATTTCTAACATGAAACTTTAGGAATTCATTTATGATGGGAATTGTTCACCTGATCGCAAGCTAACCTTCTTATATGGCAAACGAGAGCCATGAGAACCAAAAACCACATCACAGAGAATACCATTGAGATCGAGGACGAGCAACTTCTTTCGACAAGGGCTTCTCAATGCTCTCTCAACTGCGACAAGTGTGCTATCCATTTTGTTACCTAAACAACTTCTATTGTCAGGTAAAACTGCAGCGTCTGTATTGTCATTTTCATGAAATTCGCTAGTCAAGCATTTTATCTTATTCACTCTTGCCATGTTGATTTCCTTTACATGTGTTGAAATTTCAGAACATTTTTTATTGTAAATATGGACCTCAGATGGAACAAAAACATTCCTGGAGCCATGAAATGCAGTGTTTGCCAAACAATAATTTTCTTTTTCAGCTGATGGCGCCAAGTTTTTAGCTGCAGGCAAGGGAAAGTCACTTGTTTTCACTGAATCCTTTCCATTTTCTCGTTTTTGTATCGCAGACGGATGGGTCAAACCAAAATCTGATTGAGGTTGGAGTGAAGAGTATGTCATGTGATGTTCATAGTGAAAGCCTTTCCCTCTCCTTCGATACCTTCGACCATGCCTTGTCTTCGTGCTTTTTTGAATATCCAGTGCTGAATCTACCTGCATAGACATTATAATTAAAGAAGTTCAGCAGCTGAATTGCTGCAATACTGATAGTTTTTTAGAAGGGAAATTTACATACGTTGCTCAAAATTCTTAGGTATTTACATATTTCACACCAAAACTTCCATATTTACATTCATAGCACATTGGTGCTTTAAAACTATGCATGAGAAGGTGTATTTCACATTTTAAAAGTGATAATAGTGCTATTTTTGGTGTGATATTAAATATTTAAAAGATACATGTGTAAATATGAAAGTTTAGGTGTGACATATGTAAATACATAAGAATTGTTTGCTGTGTATGTAAATGCCACTAGTAAGAATAACAAAAAGCAGAAACAGAGAACTGAGAAAGCAGAAGAAAAGAGCTGTGAATAAGACTGCATTGTATTTCACTTCTTCTTTGTATGCGCAATCGTATATGGCCTATATAGACTCGTTAGCACTTGGGAGTTTTTTACATTGACAGGAATACAAACGGTGGCGATTATGTTGGTTATAGGTGGATGCTTGAAATTGCTTCTGGTTGTTGCAGTAGTGACTTTTTTAACTTCACTATTCCATATCAAGCACTGTGAAGGATGCCAACATAATGAGATTATTCAGTGGTATTCAAATCTGCTAAGTCAAGACTTACTGTTTTAAGCAAAGGGATCTCACAACTTTCCTCAGCTTCAAACGAAGCAGACGAATGCCATTTTTTATGGCTTGAATTTGAGAGAAAGCTAGTTCTTAGATTGTGATCCAAATTTTTAAAATAATGTTGAGTAACTCTCACAGGTACAACACAAGCATCCTCTCTTACGGAGACTCCAGGCTTAAATTTACCACTCTGTCCAGCTTGTCTAGAGCGTTTCGATAGTTATGATTCCATATGTAAAGATGAACATAATTAGTCATGAAAAACTGAAAGAGAAATTCGGTCAACCCTTCCAGGAATTGGTTTATTATACTTCTAGATTATTTGCGTATATCACTTGTTGGATTCCATACCTTTATAGCAGAAATCCTAGAAATAAACTCCCCCCCA